>NC_141794.1:6911703-6952070 GCF_054643075.1 Acanthaster planci
TCAGCCCCGCTCAAAGAAGGCTCCGTATATGCCAATCTGAAATATAAAAAATTTTTCCAGTTCTTGCAATCGTGGTGTCATCTGGAAGGGAACATGCTCCTCTTTCGATTGATGCACCTCTCATATCTTTATGTGCTTTACATTCGGAATTAACTGCAAAAGCAAGCGAACGTTTGTGTGCAACTGCTTGACTTTTTTGCGTAAATCTGCCATTTTCTCCATTACCCGAGGTCAGCTCCGCTCAAAAAAGGCTTCGTACATGCGATTTTGAAAAATCGAAAATTGGCCAGATCTTGCAATCGTGGTGTCATCTGAAAGGGAACACGCTCCACTTTCGATTGATGCACCCCTCATATCTCTATGTGCCTTACTTTCGAAAATAACCGCAAAAGGAGGAAAAGGTTTGTGCGCAACTGCTTGACTTATTGCGTAAATCTGCTATTTTCTCCATTACCCAAAGTTAGCTATGCTCAAAAAAGGCTTCGTACATGCGATTCTGAAAAATCGAAAATTGGCCAGATCTTGCAATCGTGGTGTCATCTGGAAGGGAACATGCTCCTCTTTCGATTGATGCACCTCTCATATCTCTATGTGCTTTACTTTCGGAAATAACCGCAAAAGGAGGCGAACGTTTGTGTGCAACTGCTTGACTTTTTTGCGTCAATCTGCCATTTTCTCCATTACCCGAGGTCAGCACCGCTCAAAGAAGGCTCCGTATATGCCAATCTGAAATATAAAAAAATTTTCCAGTTGATGCAATCGTGGTGTCATCTGGAAGGGAACATGCGCCTCTTTCGATTGATGCACCTCTCATATCTTTATGTGCTTTACATTCGGAATTAACTGCAAAAGCAAGCGAACGTTTGTGTGCAACTGCTTGACTTTTTTGCGTCAATCTGCCATTTTCTCCATTACCCGAGGTCAGCTCCGCTCAAAAAAGGCTTCGTACATGCGATTTTGAAAAATCGAAAATTGGCCAGATCTTGCAATCGTGGTGTCATCTGAAAGGGAACACGCTCCACTTTCGATTGATGCACCCCTCATATCTCTATGTGCCTTGCTTTCGAAAATAACCGCAAAAGGAGGAAAAGTTTTGTGCGCAACTGCTTGACTTATTGCGTAAATCTGCTATTTTCTCCATTACCCAAGGTTAGCTATGCTCAAAAAAGGCTTCGTACATGCGATTCTGAAAAATCGAAAATTGGCCAGATCTTGCAATTGTGGTGTCATCTGGAAGGGAACATGCTCCTCTTTCGATTGATGCACCTCTCATATCTCTATGTGCTTTACTTTCGGAAATAACCGCAAAAGGAGGCGAACGTTTGTGTGCAACTGCTTGACTTTTTTGCGTCAATCTGCCATTTTCTCCATTACCCGAGGTCAGCTCCGCTCAAAAAAGGCTTCGTACATGCGATTCTGAAAAATTAAAAATTGGCCAGATCTTGCAATCATGGTGTCATCTGAAAGGGAACACGCTTCTCTTTCGATTGATGCACCCCTCATATCTCTATGTGCTTTACTTTCCCAAATAACCGCAAAAGGAGGAAAATGTTTGTGTGCAACTGCTTGACTTATTGCGTAAATCTGCCATTTTCTCCATTACCCGAGGTCAGCACCGCTCAAAGAAGGCTCCGTATATGCCAATCTGAAAAATCAAAAATTTTTCCAGTTTTTGCAATCGTGGTGTCATCTGGAAGGGAACATGCTCCTCTTTCGATTGACGCACCTCTCATATCTCTATGTGCTTTACTTTCGGAAATAACAGCAAAAGGAGGCGAACGTTTGTGTGCAACTGCTTGACTTTTTTGCGTCAATCTGCCTATAGCAACTGTGATCATGTGACGCAGAAACTTCAAGACAACTGCTAGAAGTCAGGGTTCAAGGGTCTCAACAGAAGCTTCTTTTATTCGCAAGGCTACATGACATACATGGCACATGTGTCACTTCTTCGCTTAGCTCCTGATTTAAACTCATTTCTAAGCTCCATCCTAGTTCCATGTTCTCAGCGTCTATATTGTAGTTCCTATAGGTTCCATGCAGAGCTCCGTGAAAACTAACAATAAAGAGTAATAAAGATTTCCATAAACATGTGTGAAAGGACATCACATATGCACGTAACATGAACACAAATACATGTACTATCACATGACCTACATGTAGGCTACAGTATATCAACTATCCACGAGTGTGAGGTAAAATCTGGCACAAAAATTCCCTAGCTTAAACCAAACCAATAAAGTAATCTCTCCATATAAAGGAAAACAAGTTATTTACCTCCTTGAATCCTCTAAGGTCCATCAAAAGGGTACACTGGATAAAATTCAATCACAAAGTATTTACGATAACTTGGAGAAATGGCATGATCAACTTCCAAAAGCATGAGGTGATTTGTTTGTTTGAACAGCATCTGTGTACTCCACTTAATAACTGCACGAGGGCGCTATAACAGTATGACTAGTCTGCATTAACATGGCTCCCCAAAATTAGTACTATAACTCTAATTTTCAAAACACAGAAACATTAAACAACAACTTGTACGTTGAAAGACCCTTGAATTACTAAACAATTAACTGGTTAAAACTACACTTAATTAACTAACTAGTACTACGTTCTTGGCAAAAGTACGCATAGTAGCAACAAGGTTCAATCTGATTCCTTGGTGTGCTGAGTTGTCTTACTTAGGCTCCTCGACGGGGAACTCTCCGGTATCCTTGTTTGTGACAAGCAGGACTAGCTTCTGCACTGGACGTTCCAAGTATCTTTTGGGATGCGTCTGCTTGCCTTCTACGTCGAGCAATGGGTCGCCTAGAAGAAGACGTGCACTACGCACTAGACCATCTTTTCCTGGAAAGACGTCCTTGACACGGCCCAGTTGCCACCTGTTGCGAGGGAGCGTGTCATCCTTAACAAGCACTATGTCATCAACTTCAAGGTTGGGGTGTGGACGGATCCACTTTTGCCTCAACTGCAATGTCTGGATGTATTCCTTTCTCCAGCGGTTCCAGAATTCATTTGCAAGGAACTGGACTCGACGCCACCTTTTCTTCGAGTAGAGATCAGTGCTTTGGAAACATCCAGGTGGTGGTAAAACCAATGTTGACTTCATAGTCAGCAAGTGATTCGGTGTTAAGGGAGCGAGTGAGGTTGGGTCGTTCAGGTTATCGATGGTCAGAGGTCTGCTATTTATGATGGCAGCTGCTTCTGTCATGAGAGTCCTCAGTGACTCGTCGTCGAGATGAGATCCCAGTTGATCCATTAGGGACGAGAGTACTCTTCGTACCGAGCGGATTTGCCTCTCCCATACTCCTCCTGTATGACTCGCCGTTGGTATATTCGTCTTGAATTCAACTAGGTCGCAGTTCTGCTTGATTAGGAACTTTCTGACATGATCGGTGTTCATCTTTTTCAGGGCTTCATTGAGCTCTGATCGTGTTCCAACAAAGTTGGTGCCCTGGTCACATCTCAGTTGTCGGATAGGTCCTCGAATGGCGATGAATCTACGCAACGCATTGATAAAGACATCAGTACTAAGTGCAGTCGTGGTCTCGATATGGATTGCTCGGGAACTCATACAGGTGAAAAGAACGCCATATCTTTTGAGCTCCTTGCGGCCTTCCTTTATGTACCATGGCCCAAACAGATCTACACCGCAATATGTGAAGGGAGGAGCAGGTTCAAGTCGGTCTTCAGGCAGATTTGCCATCTTCTGTTCTATGACTGGTTTGTACAGCTTTCTACATTTGACACACTTAGAGATGATGCTGGATACCGCAGAGCTGCAGCCAATGATCCAATAGCCGCTTGACCTGATCTGGTTAGTGGTCATACTTCGTCCTTGATGACCTGCTACTTCATGGCAGTGTCGGATTATCAGGTCGGTGATGTGATGATTTCTCGGGAGTATCGCCGGGTGCTTGAAGTTGGGAGGAAGGTCAGCCCTCTTGATACGTCCCCCAACTCGCATTACGCCATCTTCATCGATGAACGGGTCCAGTCTATACAGACAGCTTGTCTTTCTCATGGCTTTGTTTCGGACCCCAGCTGTCTGTCGATCCACGCAGTTGCTGCTGACATCCAGTGACTCCAAAATCTTCATTTCCCCTGCGAAGGAATGTCTTTGAAGGAGACGAATGATCTCAACTTCTGATTGATAGAGCTCTTCAACTGTAGCTGGTTCATAGAGAGGGATTGGTCTTTCCTGCGGTGTTTGGATTGGCTTGATCGTTTGTCCTCTCTTGATGAGGCGAGCTTTCAGGCGCTGTTTCAGCTTGAGACAGATTGCTACTGCTCCCTTGACCCGATGCCATTGTGAGAATCTTTCCAGGCGTTCTAACATAGAATGCTTTGGAGATGAATGTGTGGAGAATGCTTGCACTTTCTTCACTTCAGGATCGTCAGAAGAGACTGTTGGACTGCAAGCCTCGATTTCGATTGGAATGTCCCTTTCTTGTAGAAATGCAGGACCATGTAGCCACCTCGATTGATTGACCAATTCGTTTGCACACAGGCCTCTGGAGCCATCATCTGCTGGGTTGGCCTCTGAGCGTACATGTCTCCACTGGTTTGGTTCGGTTTGGTCCCGGATTTGTTGCACCCTGTTTGCCACGAAGGTGTGGAATCTACGGGCGTCGTTGGCTATATATCCTAGGACAACTTGGCTGTCCGTCCAGAAAACCTCACTGTATTCCTTATAGTCAAGCTCCTTCTGTAGAAGTGCACTGACTCGCACGGATACAACTGCTGCATTGAGTTCTAAGCGAGGGATCGTGACAGTCTTCAACGGGCAGACTCTACACTTGCCCATCACCAGGGCACAGTGGACTCTTCCTTCAGTATCTTGAAGTCGTACATATGAACACTATGCATATCCTGTGTTACTGGCATCGGAGAAATGATGAACTTCAATGGATTTCACATCTCCAAAGTCCTCTGGCCGAAAACATCTCGATACCTTTAGGTCTTGAAGATGAATCAGGCTGCTCCGCCATTGCTCCCATCGAGATCTTACAGGGTCTGGGAGTGGATCATCCCAGTCAGCTTGATCTTTGCAGAGGCTCTGAAAAATCTGTTTTCCGACGAGTACGACAGGAGCTACTAGTCCCAGTGGGTCATAGACAGAGCAGACAGTCGATAGAACTCCACGTTTTGTCAGTGGCTGATCCTTCAAAGTGATGCGAAACTGGAAGGTATCTGATTCGATACACCATTGAATTCCAAGGGCTCTCTCAACTGGCAAGGAATCAAATCGAAGGTCGAGATCCTTAATCCCCTTTGCACGGTCTTCCAGTGCAACTGCATCGATGACCTCTACAGAATTACTAACAAACTTATGGAGACGCAGGCCACCTCGTTTGCAAAGATCCTTTGTCTTCTGGATTAGGTCAGTTGCCTCGTGTTTGGTTGGAACGGAGATCAACCCATCATCAACATAGAAATTTCGTCGCACGAAGTTGGCTGCTGCAGACCCACACTCTGTCTCAAAGTCATCAGCTATCTGCCTCAGGCCAAAGTTTGCGCATCCCGGAGATGATGTAGCCCCGAACAGATGCACTTTCATACGAAACACATGAGGATCTCCTTCATAGCATCCATTGCTCCACCACAAGAACCGAAGAAAGTTACGATGTTCCGCATCGACTTGGAACTGGTAGAACATCTTTTCAACATCGCATATGAGTGCAACAGGTTCTCTTCTGAATCTGCACAGTACACCTACAAGGGCATTAGTAAGGTCGGGACCTTGTAGAAGGTGATCGTTGAGACACACTCCGTGGTATCTAGCACTACAGTCAAAAACTACCCTGATCTTTTCAGGCTTCTTGGTGTGGTATACCCCATGGTGAGGTATGTACCACACATGACCGCTGTCTTCATAGGCTACCTCGGATTCTGGAACACGTTCAGCATAACCGTTTTCGATGATATCCTGCATGAAAGAACAGTAGTCTCGATGGTAGCTTTGATCCCTTGCGAAGCGTGACTTTAACTGGTCCAAGCGGCGAACAGCTTGCATCTTATTGTTCGGCAGTTTAGGAGGTTCAGTCCCCTTGAAAGGAAGTGGCATGATGTAATGACCATCCGGTTGCTGGCGGATCCCTTCCTGCATCTTCTTCATGAACTTGCGGTCATCAATCGAAACTGGAACGTCGCATGACTTTCTCTCTGAGAAGTCGAGTTCCATCATCTCAACAATCCCCGAAGGTTTGATGACTTCCTTGACATGTGTTCTAAATGCAAGCAGGACTTGGTCTCTCACGGTGTTCATGCCAACTTGACATTCTGCCTTGGATAACGTTGTCGGGTTCTCGCATGCAAGAATTCTATGGCTCACTCCCACTTGATCGGATTCATTCTCTCTCAGGTCTGGGTCGACAATTCCTATAATTCCCCAACCAAGGTCTGTCCTTTGACCATACGGCTCATTGTCGACTGGCGCAATCACTTCACGAGGGGCAAGGGCTTGTGGGCAATTGTATCCGATTAGGATTCCAACTTCGCAATCAGCCACCGGCATGAGTTCCCTTGCTATCTTGTCCAAGTGGGGCCAGCGTCTTGCCATGTCTGCTGTAGGTATATGTGTGCGGTTAGCTGGCATGATGCCTCTTGTGTATGCCGTAGGGAGCGTTATTCTCAGATTACTGTCATATCCTCTCACTTGTAGTCCTCTGATCTTCCGAGATTCTACTCGCTGATTAGATGAGAACATTGTGGATAGCAGTAGCTGGACCTTAGGTCCATCGAGTCCGAGTGCATCACAGGTATCATCTAAGATAAATGTGGTGTCCGATTGCGTGTCCAGGAGTGCGTACACAAGTCTCTCCTGATTGGGCGTGTCAGAATGTGACACCCATACCGGCACAATCATCGAACTCTTTCCTTGTACGCAGGTGTCACTGAAGTTGTTCACTCTTGTGTGTGAACTCGTTGAAGCTACCACTGGCTTGGGTGGTTCACTCTCTGGCTTCGGGTTTGGGGCTGGAGTTTCCTTGACATCACCGTGAAGTGAAGTTGGGTGTCGTCGTTTGCATGTCTGACAGGTTTTTCTCTGCCGGCACTGCTTCGATCTGTGGCCTTGAGTTAAGCAGGCGAAGCAGAGACCCCTTTTCATCACAAATTGTTTCCTCTCTTCAAGCGTCTTGGAAAGGAAACTTCGACAGTCGTCAAGCTGATGACTCCTTTTCTCACAAAGTAGACAAACTTCATCTTGAAAACCCCCTTTTCGTTTTGTCTCAGTCGCAGTAGAGAACGTGCTAGCTCCTGCAGCTCTCTTTGATTCCTTTCTGGCACTTCTAGCATCTTGCTTCGTACTCTCACTCGAGGGTCTTTCCGCTTTGAGGGACTGGAGTGAAGTTACAGGGTCGCAGGCAAGATCAGCTTCTTTCACAACAAACTTGACGAATTCCGTGTAGGGGGGAGATTTGTTGTGTTTTTCCTTCCATTCTTGCGCCTTTCGACCCCATCTTGGTACAAGCCAGTCTGGAAGTTTAGCAAGCAGTTTTCGGTTTTCCCTGTCATCATTGAGTATGTTCAGATTCTCGTTCGTCTTCATCGCAGATTCGCATTGTCGCAGGAAGTCAGCTAGATTTCGCAAACCCTTGCCATCTCTGGGGGCTATTTTGGGCCATGTGTCTAGCTTGTCTCTGAATGCGTTGGCAATGACGAACGGATCACCATATCTCTTCTGTAGCAGGGCCTTGGCCTGGTCAAAGGCATCGTCACTTGATAGGATGAGGAATCCGTCAACTGCTTCCTTTGCTGGTCCAGTCAAATATCTCTTCAAGTAGTGTAGCCTTTCCGAGGGGGGCACACCTCTTTTCTCAATTAATGTTTCAAAGCTGATTCTCCAACTGGGATATTTCAGCGGGTCGCCTGAAAACACACCGGGCTCTGGCGGGGGAAGACGACTCAAATTCAGCTGATTGGCAAAGACTTTGGCCAGGTCACTCAAGTCGTTTCTGTCATCTCCTGCCAGCGTTGAATTCTTTGGTTTCTCAGGGATTTCATCTGAATTTGCTTGGTGTTCAGATCCCGACAATGGTGGGGACTCATCTGCTAGGCCTGCATTGTCGTGGCAGTTGGGCAATGACTGCACATATTCCCTTACCATTGTGTCACGATTTTCAACCTCTCCAATTTCTTCAATGTCAGAGTTGACAAATTCTTCATTTAGAACCGTGTCTATGGCACGTATTCTGGCTTGGGTAGCACAGAGGTTACGCATTGTTTGCAATTTGGCAAGCTCAGCATGATTTTTTTCTATTTCTGCCCTCTTTTCTGCCTCAGCATCAGCAAATTCTAATTGAACCTTCAAAGCTGCTGCTTCTGCTGCCAGTGCGGCCTTTGTAGATGTAATCGACGAACGAGAGGAATTTGTCCGGATGCTTCGGTGGGAGTGTCGTGATGACATTCTAGAACGCTTTTCAAAGTGTTCAGATTGTGCCGCTTCCTGTGTCAGGTTGTGATCTGCTCCTGATGCACGAAGCTTGTCACTACTGGTTTCGGTAGGGGAAACTGGATTCGCAGCTGTGCCTGACATGTTAGTATCGGGTGTCTCGGCCATGAAGGGAATGGGCATATGTTCCTGTTCCAATTTCTCTTGTTCTCCGGTGGCAGACATGATGGCGCATGTACATGTACCTGTTCCTAAAAACTGCAAATTACTAAGTGGGAAATAGGTACCGCAAGTTATACACACATGTACATGTAAATATACCAGTGCTGATCAAAATTGGTTGCCACTAAGTACGCAAATTTCTAATTTAGGAATAGGCAATCAGCACTAGTAAACAGCACTTAAGTACTTAAGTATTTCGCAAATTACAACATGCTCAACTGCAGTGAGAAACAGAATTAACTGGCAAGAATTCTTCATGACGATTCAAAATGGCAAGAAAATTTACATGGCAACATGCGAAAGTACACGTGAATCTTCAATACAAATATGTACACTTTTGTAAGGAATCAAATGAGGTTACAAGTTTCGTCGATTTCACAGGACGTCATGACAACTCACAAGCAAGTCTAGATTCATATAAGACATGTAAATCAGGGCGAAATGCAGTTTACGAATGTCTCAAAATGAATTCATACGACATGGCAAACAGTACGTGTTCAAAGTTTATAACGGAAGAGTTCCTTGAGCGATGTTGCAAATTCTAGTTCGTCTTCTCGGTAGGTTGGCGGCAGCCTGCTGTATGATGCATTTCGTCCTGTTCGTCTGATGTTAGCCCAATGTATGACGCAGCAGGCCTTGTACTAAGATGTCAATCCAGATGTACAATGCAATGGCCTCCGGTAGTACAATCAAACTCCGATGCATGATACGCCAGCACCTGGTAGTATGAACTCCAACTGATGATACGGTAGGCCCCTAGTAGTAGTATCTGACGTGTAACCAATGTGTATTCGATGACCCAATGTCCGATGAACGGAGTTTTCACTATAGCAACTGTGATCATGTGACGCAGAAACTTCAAGACAGCTGCTAGAAGTCAGGGTTCAAGGGTCTCAACAGAAGCTTCTTTTATTCGCAAGGCTACATGACATACATGGCACATGTGTCACTTCTTCGCTTAGCTCCTGATTTAAACTCATTTCTAAGCTCCATCCTAGTTCCATGTTCTCAGCGTCTATATTGTAGTTCCTATAGGTTCCATGCAGAGCTCCGTGAAAACTAACAATAAAGAGTAATAAAGATTTCCATAAACATGTGTGAAAGGACATCACATATGCACGTAACATGAACACAAATACATGTACTATCACATGACCTACATGTAGGCTACAGTATATCAACTATCCACGAGTGTGAGGTAAAATCTGGCACAAAAATTCCCTAACTTAAACCAAACCAATAAAGTAATCTCTCCATATAAAGGAAAACAAGTTATTTACCTCCTTGAATCCTCTAAGGTCCATCAAAAGGGTACACTGGATAAAATTCAATCACAAAGTATTTACGATAACTTGGAGAAATGGCATGATCAACTTCCAAAAGCATGAGGTGATTTGTTTGTTTGAACAGCATCTGTGTACTCCACTTAATAACTGCACGAGGGCGCTATAACAGTATGACTAGTCTGCATTAACACTGCCATTTTCTCCATTACCCGAGGTCAGCTCCGCTCAAAAAAGGCTTCGTACATGCGATTCTGAAAAATCGAAAATTGGCCAGATCTTGCAATCGTGGTGTCATCTGAAAGGGAACACGCTTCTCTTTCGATTGATGAACCCCTCATATCTGTATGTGCTTTACTTTCGGAAATAACCGCAAAAGCAGGCGAACGTTTGTGTGCAACTACTTGACTTTTTTGCGTCAATCTGCCATTTTTTCCATTACCCGATGTCAGCTCAGCTCAAAAAAGGATTCGTACATGCGATTCTGAAAAATCAAAAATTGGCCAGATCTTGCAATCGTGGTGTCATCTGAAAGGGAACACGCTTCTCTTTCGATTGATGCATCCCTCATATCTCTATGTGCTTTACTTTCCCAAATAACCGCATAAGGAGGAAAATGTTTGTGTGCAACTGCTTGACTTTTTTGCGTCAATCTGCCATTTTCTCCATTACCCGAGGTCAGCACCGCTCAAAGAAGGCTCCGTATATGCCAATCTGAAAATTCAAAAATTTTTCCAGTTTTTGCAATCGTGGTGTCATCTGGAAGGGAACATGCTCCTCTTTCGATTGACGCACCTCTCATATCTCTATGTGCTTTACTTTCGGAAATAACCGCAAAAGCAGGCGAACGTTTGTGTGCAACTGCTTGACTTTTTTGCGTCAATCTGCCATTTTCTCCATTACCCGATGTCAGCTCAGCTCAAAAAAGGATTCGTACATGCGATTCTGAAAAATCAAAAATTGGCCAGATCTTGCAATCGTGGTGTCATCTGAAAGGGAACACGCTTCTCTTTCGATTGATGCGTCCCTCATATCTCTATGTGCTTTACTTTCCCAAATAACCGCATAAGGAGGAAAATGTTTGTGTGCAACTGCTTGACTTATTGCGTAAATCTGCCATTTTCTCCATTACCCGAGGTCAGCACCGCTCAAAGAAGGCTCCGTATATGCCAATCTCAAAAATCAAAAATTTTTCCAGTTCTTGCAATCGTGGTGTCATCTGAAAGGGAACATGTTCCTCTTTCGATTGATGCACCTCTCATATCTCTATGTGCTTTACTTTCGGAAATAACCTCAAAAGGAGGCGAACTTTTGTGTGCAACTGCTTGACTTTTTTGCGTCAATCTGCCATTTTCTCCATTACCCGATGTCAGCTCAGCTCAAAAAAGGATTCGTACATGCGATTCTGAAAAATCAAAAATTGGCCAGATCTTGCAATCGTGGTGTCATCTGAAAGGGAACATGTTCCTCTTTCGATTGATGCAGCTCTCATATCTCTATGTGCTTTACATTCGGAAATAACCTGAATAGGAGGCGAACGTTTGTGTGCAACTGCTTGACTTTTTTGCGTCATTCTGCCATTTTCTCCATTACCCGAGGTCAGCACCGCTCAAGGAAGTCTCCGTGTATGCAAATCTGAAAAATCGAAAATTGGCCAGATCTTGGAATCGTGGTGTCATCTGGAAGGGAACACGCTCCTCTTTTGATTGATGCACCCCTCATATCTCTATGTGCTTTACTTTCCCAAATAACCGCAAAAGGAGGAAGAGGTTTGTGTGCAACTGCTTGACTTATTGCGTAAATTTTCTCCATTACCCGAGGTCAGCACCGCTCAAAGAAGGCTCCGTATATGCGAATCTGAAATATACAAATTTTTTCCAGTTCTTGCAATCGTGGTGTCATCTGGAAGGGAACATGCTCCTCTTTCGATTGATGCACCTCTCATATCTTTATGTGCTTTACATTCGGAATTAACTGCAAAAGCAAGCGAACGTTTGTGTGCAACTGCTTGACTTTTTTGCGTCAATCTGCCATTTTCTCCATTACCCGAGGTCAGCTCCGCTCAAAAAAGGCTTCGTACATGCGATTTTGAAAAATCTAAAATTGGCCAGATCTTGCAATCGTGGTGTCATCTGAAAGGGAACACGCTCCACTTTCGATTGATGCACCCCTCATATCTCTATGTGCCTTACTTTCGAAAATAACCGCAAAAGGAGGAAAACGTTTGTGCGCAACTGCTTGACTTATTGCGTAAATCTGCTATTTTCTCCATTACCCAAGGTTAGCTATGCTCAAAAAAGGCTTCGTACATGCGATTCTGAAAAATCGAAAATTGGCCAGATCTTGCAATCGTGGTGTCATCTGGAAGGGAACATGTTCCTCTTTCGATTGATGCACCTCTCATATTTCTATGTGCTTTACTTTCGGAAATAACCGCAAAAGGAGGCGAACGTTTGTGTGCAACTGCTTGACTTTTTTGCGTCAATCTGCCATTTTCTCCATTACCCGAGGTCAGCTCCGCTCAAAGAAGGCTTCGTACATGCGATTCTGAAAAATTAAAAATTGGCCAGATCTTGCAATCGTGGTGTCATCTGAAAGGGAACACGCTTCTCTTTCGATTGATGCCACCCTCATATCTCTATGTGCTTTACTTTCCCAAATAACCGCAAAAGGAGGAAAATGTTTGTGTGCAACTACTTGACTTATTGCGTAAATCTGCCATTTTCTCCATTACCCGAGGTCAGCACCGCTCAAAGAAGGCTCCGTATATGCCAATCTCAAAAATCAAAAATTTTTCCAGTTTTTGCAATCGTGGTGTCATCTGGAAGGGAACATGCTCCTCTTTCGATTGACGCACCTCTCATATCTCTATGTGCTTTACATTCGGAAATAACCTGAATAGGAGGCGAACGTTTGTGTGCAACTGCTTGACTTTTTTGCGTCAATCTGCCATTTTCTCCATTACCCGAGGTCAGCACCGCTCAAGGAAGTCTCCGTGTATGCAAATCTGAAAAATCGAAAATTGGCCAGATCTTGGAATCGTGGTGTCATCTGGAAGGGAACACGCTCCTCTTTTGATTGATGCACCCCTCATATCTCTATGTGCTTTACTTTCCCAAATAATCGCAAAAGGAGGAAGAGGTTTGTGTGCAACTGCTTGACTTATTGCGTAAATTTTCTCCATTACCCGAGGTCAGCACCGCTCAAAGAAGGCTCCGTATATGCGAATCTGAAATATACAAATTTTTTCCAGTTCTTGCAATCGTGGTGTCATCTGGAAGGGAACATGCTCCTCTTTCGATTGATGCACCTCTCATATCTTTATGTGCTTTACATTCGGAATTAACTGCAAAAGCAAGCGAACGTTTGTGTGCAACTGCTTGACTTTTTTGCGTCAATCTGCCATTTTCTCCATTACCCGAGGTCAGCTCCGCTCAAAAAAGGCTTCGTACATGCGATTTTGAAAAATCTAAAATTGGCCAGATCTTGCAATCGTGGTGTCATCTGAAAGGGAACACGCTCCACTTTCGATTGATGCACCCCTCATATCTCTATGTGCCTTATTTTTGAAAATAACCGCAAAAGGAGGAAATGGTTTGTGCGCAACTGCTTGACTTATTGCGTAAATCTGCTATTTTCTCCATTACCCAAGGTTAGCTATGCTCAAAAAAGGCTTCGTACATGCGATTCTGAAAAATCGAAAATTTTTCCAGTTTTTGCAATCGTGGTGTCATCTGGAAGGGAACATGCTCCTCTTTCGATTGACGCACCTCTCATATCTCTATGTGCTTTACTTTCGGAAATAACCGCAAAAGCAGGCGAACGTTTGTGTGCAACTACTTGACTTTTTTGCGTCAATCTGCCATTTTTTCCATTACCCGATGTCAGCTCAGCTCAAAAAAGGATTCGTACATGCGATTCTGAAAAATCAAAAATTGGCCAGATCTTGCAATCGTGGTGTCATCTGAAAGGGAACACGCTTCTCTTTCGATTGATGCATCCCTCATATCTCTATGTGCTTTACTTTCCCAAATAACCGCATAAGGAGGAAAATGTTTGTGTGCAACTGCTTGACTTATTGCGTAAATCTGCCATTTTCTCCATTACCCGAGGTCAGCACCGCTCAAAGAAGGCTCCGTATATGCCAATCTCAAAAATCAAAAATTTTTCCAGTTTTTGCAATCGTGGTGTCATCTGAAAGGGAACATGTTCCTCTTTCGATTGATGCACCTCTCATATCTCTATGTGCTTTACTTTCGGAAATAACCTCAAAAGGAGGCGAACTTTTGTGTGCAACTGCTTGACTTTTTTGCGTCAATCTGCCATTTTCTCCATTACCCGATGTCAGCTCAGCTCAAAAAAGGATTCGTACATGCGATTCTGAAAAATCAAAAATTGGCCAGATCTTGCAATCGTGGTGTCATCTGAAAGGGAACATGTTCCTCTTTCGATTGATGCAGCTCTCATATCTCTATGTGCTTTACATTCGGAAATAACCTGAAAAGGAGGCGAACGTTTGTGTGCAACCTGCTTGACTTTTTTGCGTCATTCTGCCATTTTCTCCATTACCCGAGGTCAGCACCGCTCAAGGAAGTCCGTGTATGCAAATCTGAAAAATCAAAAATTGGCCAGATCTTGGAATCGTGGTGTCATCTGGAAGGGAACACGCTCCTCTTTTGATTGATGCACGCCTCATATCTCTATGTGCTTTACTTTCCCAAATAACCGCAAAAGGAGGAAGAGGTTTGTGTGCAACTGCTTGACTTATTGCGTAAATTTTCTCCATTACCCGAGGTCAGCACCGCTCAAAGAAGGCTCCGTATATGCGAATCTGAAAATATATTTTTTTTTCCAGTTCTTGCAATCGTGGTGTCATCTGGAAGGGAACATGCTCCTCTTTCGATTGATGCACCTCTCATATCTTTATGTGCTTTACATTCGGAATTAACTGCAAAAGCAAGCGAACGTTTGTGTGCAACTGCTTGACTTTTTTGCGTCAATCTGCCATTTTCTCCATTACCCGAGGTCAGCTCCGCTCAAAAAAGGCTTCGTACATGCGATTTTGAAAAATCTAAAATTGGCCAGATCTTGCAATCGTGGTGTCATCTGAAAGGGAACACGCTCCACTTTCGATTGATGCACCCCTCATATCTCTATGTGCCTTACTTTTGAAAATAACCGCAAAAGGAGGAAAAGGTTTGTGCGCAACTGCTTGACTTATTGCGTAAATCTGCTATTTTCTCCATTACCCGAGGTCAGCTCCGCTCAAAGAAGGCTTCGTACATGCGATTCTGCAAAATTGAAAATTTTTCCAGCTTTTGCAATCGTGGTGTCATCTGAAAGGGATCATGCTCCTCTTTCGATTGACGCACCTCTCATATCTCTATGTGCTTTACTTTCGGAAATAACCGCAAAAGGAGGCGAACGTTTGTGTGCAACTGCTTGACTTTTTTGCGTCAATCTGCCATTTTCTCCATTACCCGAGGTCAGCTCCGCTCAAAAAAGGCTTCGTACATGCGATTCTGAAAAATCAAAAATTGGCCAGGTCTTGCAATCGTGGGGTCAACTGGAAGGGAACACGCTTCTCTTTCGATTGATGCACCCCTCATATCTCTATGTGCTTTACTTTCCCAAATAACCGCATAAGGAGGAAAATGTTTGTGTGCAACTGCTTGACTTATTGCGTAAATCTGCCATTTTCTCCATTACCCGAGGTCAGCACCGCTCAAAGAAGGCTCCGTATATGCCAATCTCAAAAATCAAAAATTTTTCCAGTTTTTGCAATCGTGGTGTCATCTGAAAGGGAACATGTTCCTCTTTCGATTGATGCACCTCTCATATCTCTATGTGCTTTACATTCGGAAATAACCTGAATAGGAGGCGAACGTTTTTGTGCAACTGCTTGACTTTTTTGCGTCAATCTGCCATTTTCTCCATTACCCGAGGTCAGCACCGCTCAAGGAAGTCTCCGTGTATGCAAATCTGAAAAATCGAAAATTGGCCAGATCTTGGAATCGTGGTGTCATCTGGAAGGGAACACGCTCCTCTTTTGATTGATGCACCCCTCATATCTCTATGTGCTTTACTTTCCCAAATAACCGCAAAAGGAGGAAGAGGTTTGTGTGCAACTGCTTGACTTATTGCGTAAATTTTCTCCATTACCCGAGGTCAGCACCGCTCAAAGAAGGCTCCGTATATGCGAATCTGAAATATACAAATTTTTTCCAGTTCTTGCAATCGTGGTGTCATCTGGAAGGGAACATGCTCCTCTTTCGATTGATGCACCTCTCATATCTTTATGTGCTTTACATTCGGAATTAACTGCAAAAGCAAGCAAACGTTTGTGTGCAACTGCTTGACTTTTTTGCGTCAATCTGCCATTTTCTCCATTACCCGAGGTCAGCTCCGCTCAAAAAAGGCTTCGTACATGCGATTTTGAAAAATCTAAAATTGGCCAGATCTTGCAATCGTGGTGTCATCTGAAAGGGAACACGCTCCACTTTCGATTGATGCACCCCTCATATCTCTATGTGCCTTACTTTTGAAAATAACCGCAAAAGGAGGAAAAGGTTTGTGCGCAACTGCTTGACTTATTGCGTAAATCTGCTATTTTCTCCATTACCCAAGGTTAGCTATGCTCAAAAAAGGCTTCGTACATGCGATTCTGAAAAATCGAAAATTTTTCCAGTTTTTGCAATCGTGGTGTCATCTGGAAGGGAACATGCTCCTCTTTCGATTGACGCACCTCTCATATCTCTATGTGCTTTACTTTCGGAAATAACCGCAAAAGGAGGCGAACGTTTGTGTGCAACTGCTTGACTTTTTTGCGTCAATCTGCCATTTTCTCCATTACCCGAGGTCAGCTCCGCTCAAAAAAGGCTTCGTACATGCGATTCTGAAAAATCAAAAATTGGCCAGGTCTTGCAATCGTGGTGACAACTGAAAGGGAACACGCTTCTCTTTCGATTGATGCACCCCTCATATCTCTATGTGCTTTACTTTCCCAAATAACCGCATTAGGAGGAAAATGTTTGTGTGCAACTGCTTGACTTATTGCGTAAATCTGCCATTTTCTCCATTACCCGAGGTCAGCACCGCTCAAAGAAGGCTCCGTATATGCCAATCTCAAAAATCAAAAATTTTTCCAGTTTTTGCAATCGTGGTGTCATCTGAAAGGGAACATGTTCCTCTTTCGATTGATGCACCTCTCATATCTCTATGTGCTTTACTTTCGGAAATAACCTGAATAGGAGGCGAACGTTTGTGTGCAACTGCTTGACTTTTTTGCGTCAATCTGCCATTTTCTCCATTACCCGAGGTCAGCACCGCTCAAGGAAGTCTCCGTGTATGCAAATCTGAAAAATCGAAAATTGGCCAGATCTTGGAATCGTGGTGTCATCTGGAAGGGAACACGCTCCACTTTCGATTGATGCACCCCTCATATCTCTATGTGCCTTACTTTTGAAAATAACCGCAAAAGGAGGAAAAGGTTTGTGCGCAACTGCTTGACTTATTGCGTAAATCTGCTATTTTCTCCATTACCCAAGGTTAGCTATGCTCAAAAAAGGCTTCGTACATGCGATTCTGAAAAATCGAAAATTTTTCCAGTTTTTGCAATCGTGGTGTCATCTGGAAGGGAACATGCTCCTCTTTCGATTGACGCACCTCTCATATCTCTATGTGCTTTACTTTCGGAAATAACCGCAAAAGGAGGCGAACGTTTGTGTGCAACTGCTTGACTTTTTTGCGTCAATCTGCCATTTTCTCCATTACCCGAGGTCAGCTCCGCTCAAAAAAGGCTTCGTACATGCGATTCTGAAAAATCAAAAATTGGCCAGGTCTTGCAATCGTGGTGTCAACTGAAAGGGAACACGCTTCTCTTTCGATTGATGCACCCCTCATATCTCTATGTGCTTTACTTTCCCATATAACCGCATAAGGAGGAAAATGTTTGTGTGCAACTGCTTGACTTATTGCGTAAATCTGCCATTTTCTCCATTACCCGAGGTCAGCACCGCTCAAAGAAGGCTCCGTATATGCCAATCTCAAAAATCAAAAATTTTTCCAGTTTTTGCAATCGTGGTGTCATCTGAAAGGGAACATGTTCCTCTTTCGATTGATGCACCTCTCATATCTCTATGTGCTTTACTTTCGGAAATAACCTGAATAGGAGGCGAACGTTTGTGTGCAACTGCTTGACTTTTTTGCGTCAATCTGCCATTTTCTCCATTACCCGAGGTCAGCACCGCTCAAGGAAGTCTCCGTGTATGCAAATCTGAAAAATCGAAAAGTGGCCAGATCTTGGAATCGTGGTGTCATCTGGAAGGGAACACGCTCCTCTTTTGATTGATGCACCCCTCATATCTCTATGTGCTTTACTTTCCCAAATAACCGTAAAAGGAGGAAGAGGTTTGTGTGCAACTGCTTGACTTATTGCGTAAATTTTCTCCATTACCCGAGGTCAGCACCGCTCAAAGAAGGCTCCGTATATGCCAATCTGAAATATAAAAAATTTTTCCAGTTCTTGCAATCGTGGTGTCATCTGGAAGGGAACATGCTCCTCTTTCGATTGATGCACCTCTCATATCTTTATGTGCTTTACATTCAGAATTAACTGCAAAAGCAAGCGAACGTTTGTGTGCAACTGCTTGACTTTTTTGCGTCAATCTGCCATTTTCTCCATTACCCGAGGTCAGCACCGCTCAAAGAAGGCTCCGTATATGCCAATCTGAAAATTCAAAAATTTTTCCAGTTTTTGCAATCGTGGTGTCATCTGGAAGGGAACATGCTCCTCTTTCGATTGACGCACCTCTCATATCTCTATGTGCTTTACTTTCGGAAATAACCGCAAAAGGAGGCGAAGGTTTGTGCGCAACTGCTTGACTTATTGCGTAAATCTGCTATTTTCTCCATTACCCAAGGTTAGCTATGCTCAAAAAAGGCTTCGTACATGCGATTCTGAAAAATCGAAAATTGGCCAGATCTTGCAATCGTGGTGTCATCGGGAAGGGAACATGCTCCTCTTTCGATTGATGCACCTCTCATATTTCTATGTGCTTTACTTTCAGAAATAACCGCAAAAGGAGGCGAACGTTTGTGTGCAACTGCTTGACTTTTTTGCGTCAATCTGCCATTTTCTCCATTACCCGAGGTCAGCTCCGCTCAAAGAAGGCTTCGTACATGCGATTCTGAAAAATTAAAAATTGGCCAGATCTTGCAATCGTGGTGTCATCTGAAAGGGAACACGCTTCTCTTTCGATTGATGCCACCCTCATATCTCTATGTGCCTTACTTTCCCAAATAACCGCAAAAGGAGGAAAATGTTTGTGTGCAACTGCTTGACTTATTGCGTAAATCTGCCATTTTCTCCATTACCCGAGGTCAGCACCGCTCAAAGAAGGCTCCGTATATGCCAATCTCAAAAATCAAAAATTTTTCCAGTTTTTGCAATCGTGGTGTCATCTGGAAGGGAACATGCTCCTCTTTCGATTGACGCACCTCTCATATCTCTATGTGCTTTACTTTCGGAAATAACCGCAAAAGCAGGCGAACGTTTGTGTGCAACTGCTTGACTTTTTTGCGTCAATCTGCCATTTTCTCCATTACCCGAGGTCAGCTTCGCTCAAAAAAGGCTTCGTACATGCGATTCTGAAAAATCAAAAATTGGCCAGGTCTTGCAATCGTGGTGTCAACTGAAAGGGAACACGCTTCTCTTTCGATTGATGCACCCCTCATATCTCTATGTGCTTTACTTTCCCAAATAACCGCATAAGGAGGAAAATGTTTGTGTGCAACTGCTTGACTTATTGCGTAAATCTGCCATTTTCTCCATTACCCGAGGTCAGCACCGCTCAAAGAAGGCTCCGTATATGCCAATCTCAAAAATCAAAAATTTTTCCAGTTTTTGCAATCGTGGTGTCATCTGAAAGGGAACATGTTCCTCTTTCGATTTATGCACCTCTCATATCTCTATGTGCTTTACTTTCGGAAATAACCTGAATAGGAGGCGAACGTTTGTGTGCAACTGCTTGACTTTTTTGCGTCAATCTGCCATTTTCTCCATTACCCGAGGTCAGCACCGCTCAAGGAAGTCTCCGTGTATGCAAATCTGAAAAATCGAAAATTGGCCAGATCTTGGAATCGTGGTGTCATCTGGAAGGGAACACGCTCCTCTTTTGATTGATGCACCCCTCATATCTCTATGTGCTTTACTTTCCCAAATAACCGCAAAAGGAGGAAGAGGTTTGTGTGCAACTGCTTGACTTATTACGTAAATTTTCTCCATTACCCGAGGTCAGCACCGCTCAAAGAAGGCTCCGTATATGCCAATCTGAAATATAAAAAATTTTTCCAGTTCTTGCAATCGTGGTGTCATCTGGAAGGGAACATGCTCCTCTTTCGATTGATGCACCTCTCATATCTTTATGTGCTTTACATTCAGAATTAACTGCAAAAGCAAGCGAACGTTTGTGTGCAACTGCTTGACTTTTTTGCGTCAATCTGCCATTTTCTCCATTACCCGAGGTCAGCACCGCTCAATGAAGGCTCCGTATATGCCAATCTGAAAATTCAAAAATTTTTCCAGTTTTTGCAATCGTGGTGTCATCTGGAAGGGAACATGCTCCTCTTTCGATTGACGCACCTCTCATATCTCTATGTGCTTTACTTTCGGAAATAACCGCAAAAGCAGGCGAACGTTTGTGTGCAACTGCTTGACTTTTTTGCGTCAATCTGCCATTTTCTCCATTACCCGAGGTCAGCTCCGCTCAAAAAAGGCTTCGTACATGCGATTCTGAAAAATCGAAAATTGGCCAGATCTTGCAATCGTGGTGTCATCTGAAAGGGAACACGCTTCTCTTTCGATTGATGAACCCCTCATATCTTTATGTGCTTTACTTTCGGAAATAACCGCAAAAGCAGGCGAACGTTTGTGTGCAACTGCTTGACTTTTTTGCGTCAATCTGCCATTTTTTCCATTACCCGATGTCAGCTCAGCTCAAAAAAGGATTCGTACATGCGATTCTGAAAAATCAAAAATTGGCCAGATCTTGCAATCGTGGTGTCATCTGAAAGGGAAGACGCTTCTCTTTCGATTGATGCATCCCTCATATCTCTATGTGCTTTACTTTCCCAAATAACCGCATAAGGAGGAAAATGTTTGTGTGCAACTGCTTGACTTATTGCGTAAATCTGCCATTTTCTCCATTACCCGAGGTCAGCACCGCTTAAAAAAGGATTCGTACATGCGATTCTGAAAAATCAAAAATTGGCCAGATCTTGCAATCGTGGTGTCATCTGAAAGGGAACATGTTCCTCTTTCGATTGATGCACCTCTCATATCTCTATGTGCTTTACATTCGGAAATAACCTGAATAGGAGGCGAACGTTTGTGTGCAACTGCTTGACTTTTTTGCGTCAATCTGCCATTTTCTCCATTACCCGAGGTCAGCTCCGCTCAAAAAAGGCTTCGTACATGCGATTTTGAAAAATCTAAAATTGGCCAGATCTTGCAATCGTGGTGTCATCTGAAAGGGAACACGCTCCACTTTCGATTGATGCACCCCTCATATCTCTATGTGCCTTACTTTCGAAAATAACCGCAAAAGGAGGAAAAGGTTTGTGCGCAACTGCTTGACTTATTGCGTAAATCTGCTATTTTCTCCATTACCCAAGGTTAGCTATGCTCAAAAAAGGCTTCGTACATGCGATTCTGAAAAATCGAAAATTGGCCAGATCTTGCAATCGTGGTGTCATCTGGAAGGGAACATGCTCCTCTTTCGATTGATGCACCTCTCATATTTCTATGTGCTTTACTTTCGGAAATAACCGCAAAAGGAGGCGAACGTTTGTGTGCAACTGCTTGACTTTTTTGCGTCAATCTGCCATTTTCTCCATTACCCGAGGTCAGCTCCGCTCAAAGAAGGCTTCGTACATGCGATTCTGAAAAATTAAAAATTGGCCAGATCTTGCAATCCTGGTGTCATCTGAAAGGGAACACGCTTCTCTTTCGATTGATGCCACCCTCATATCTCTATGTGCTTTACTTTCCCAAATAACCGCAAAAGGAGGAAAATGTTTGTGTGCAACTGCTTGACTTATTGCGTAAGTCTGCCATTTTCTCCATTACCCGAGGTCAGCACCGCTCAAAGAAGGCTCCGTATATGCCAATCTCAAAAATCAAAAATTTTTCCAGTTTTGGAATCGTGGTGTCATCTGGAAGGGAACATGCTCCTCTTTCGATTGACGCACCTCTCATATTTCTATGTGCTTTACTTTCGGAAATAACCGCAAAAGGAGGCGAACGTTTGTGTGCAACTGCTTGACTTTTTTGCGTCAATCTGCCATTTTCTCCATTACCCGAGGTCAGCTCCGCTCAAAAAAGGCTTCGTACATGCGATTCTGAAAAATCAAAAATTGGCCAGGTCTTGCAATCGTGGTGTCAACTGAAAGGGAACACGCTTCTCTTTCGATTGATGCACCCCTCATATCTCTATGTGCTTTACTTTCCCAAATAACCGCATAAGGAGGAAAATGTTTGTGTGCAACTGCTTGACTTATTGCGTAAATCTGCCATTTTCTCCATTACCCGAGGTCAGCACCGCTCAAAGAAGGCTCCGTATATGCCAATCTCAAAAATCAAAAATTTTTCCAGTTTTTGCAAACGTGGTGTCATCTGAAAGGGAACATGTTCCTCTTTCGATTGATGCACCTCTCATATCTCTATGTGCTTTACTTTCCAAAATAACCTCAAAAGGAGGCGAACGTTTGTGTGCAACTGCTTGATTTTTTTGCGTCAATCTGCCATTTTCTCCATTACCCGAGGTCAGCTCCGCTCAAAGAAGGCTTTGTACATGCGATTCTGCAAAATTGAAAATTGGCCAGATCTTGCAATCGTGGTGTCATCTGAAAGGGAACATGCTCCACTTTCGATTGATGCACCCGTCATATCTCTATGTGCTTTACATTCGGAATTAACCGCAAAAGCAGGCAAATGTTTGTGTGCAACTGCTTGACTTTTTTGCGTCAATCTGCCATTTTCTCCATTACCCGAGGTCAGCTCCGCTCAAAAAAGGCTTCGTACATGCGATTCTGAAAAATCAAAAATTGGCCAGATCTTGCAATCGTGGTGTCATCTGAAAGGGAACATGCTCCTCTTTCGATTGATGCAGCTCTCATATCTCTATGTGCTTTACATTCGGAAATAACCTGAAAAGGAGGCGAACGTTTGTGTGCAACTGCTTGACTTTTTTGCGTAAATCTGCCATTTTCTCCATTACCCGAGGTCAGCACCGCTCAAGGAAGGCTCCGTGTATGCAAATCTGAAAAATCGAAAATTGGCCAGATCTTGGAATCGTGGTGTCATCTGGAAGGGAACACGCTCCTTTTTTGATTGATGCACCCCTCATATCTCTATGTGCTTTACTTTCCCAAATAACCGCAAAAGGAGGAAAAGGTTTGTGTGCAACTGCTTGACTTATTGCGTAAATTTTCTCCATTACCCGAGGTCAGCACCGCTCAAAGAAGGCTCCGTATATGCGAATCTGAAATATAAAAAATTTTTCCAGTTCTTGCAATCGTGGTGTCATCTGGAAGGGAACATGCTCCTCTTTCGATTGATGCACCTCTCATATCTTTATGTGCTTTACATTCGGAATTAACTGCAAAAGCAAGCGAACGTTTGTGTGCAACTGCTTGACTTTTTTGCGTCAATCTGCCATTTTCTCCATTACCCGAGGTCAGCTCCGCTCAAAAAAGGCTTCGTACATGCGATTTTGAAAAATCGAAAATTGGCCAGATCTTGCAATCGTGGTGTCATCTGAAAGGGAACACGCTCCACTTTCGATTGATGCACCCCTCATATCTCTATGTGCCTTACTTTCGAAAATAACCGCAAAAGGAGGAAAAGGTTTGTGCGCAACTGCTTGACTTATTGCGTAAATCTGCTATTTTCTCCATTACCCAAGGTTAGCTATGCTCAAAAAAGGCTTCGTACATGCGATTCTGAAAAATCGAAAATTGGCCAGATCTTGCAATCGTGGTGTCATCTGGAAGGGAACATGCTCCTCTTTCGATTGATGCACCTCTCATATCTCTATGTGCTTTACTTTCGGAAATAACCGCAAAAGGAGGCGAACGTTTGTGTGCAACTGCTTGACTTTTTTGCGTCAATCTGCCATTTTCTCCATTACCCGAGGTCAGCTCAGCTCAAAAAAGGATTCGTACATGCGATTCTGAAAAATCAAAAATTGGCCAGATCTTGCAATCGTGGTGTCATCTGAAAGGGAACACGCTTCTCTTTCGATTGATGCACCCCTCATATCTCTATGTGCTTTACTTTTCCAAATAACCGCAAAAGGAGGCGAACGTTTGTGTGCAACTGCTTGACTTTTTTGCGTCAATCTGCCATTTTCTCCATTACCCGAGGTCAGCTCTGCTCAAAGAAGGCTTCGTACATGCGATTTTGAAAAATCGAAAATTGGCCAGATGTTGCAATCGTGGTGTCATCTGAAAGGGAACACGCTCCACTTTCGATTGATGCACCCCTCATATCTCTATGTGCCTTACTTTCGAAAATAACCGCAAAAGGAGGAAAAGGTTTGTGCGCAACTGCTTGACTTATTGCGTAAATCTGCTATTTTCTCCATTACCCAAGGTTAGCTATGCTCAAAAAAGGCTCCGTATATGCCAATCTGAAAAATCAAAAATTTTTCCAGTTTTTGCAATCGTGGTGTCATCTGGAAGGGAACATGCTCCTCTTTCGATTGACGCACCTCTCATATCTTTATGTGCTTTACTTTCGGAAATAACCGCAAAAGGAGGCGAACGTTTGTGTGCAACTGCTTGACTTTTTTGCGTCAATCTGCCATTTTCTCCATTACCCGAGGTCAGCTCCGCTCAAAAAAGGCTTCGTACATGCGATTCTGAAAAATCAAAAATTGGCCAGATCTTGCAATCGTGGTGTCATCTGAAAGGGAACACGCTTCTCTTTCGATTGATGAACCCCTCATATCTCTATGTGCTTTACTTTCCCAAATAACCGCAAAAGGAGGAAAATGTTTGTGTGCAACTGCTTGACTTATTGCGTAAATCTGCCATTTTCTCCATTACCCGAGGTCAGCTCCGCTCAAAAAAGGCTTCGTATATGCCAATCTGAAAAATCAAAAATTTTTCCAGTTTTTGCAATCGTGGTGTCATCTGGAAGGGAACATGCTCCTCTTTCGATTGACGCACCTCTCATATCTCTATGTGCTTTACTTTCGGAAATAACCGCAAAAGCAGGCGAACGTTTGTGTGCAACTGCTTGACTTTTTTGCGTCAATCTGCCATTTTCTCCATTACCCGAGGTCAGCTCCGCTCAAAAAAGGCTTCGTACATGCGATTCTGAAAAATCAAAAATTGGCCAGATCTTGCAATCGTGGTGTCATCTGAAAGGGAACACGCTTCTCTTTCGATTGATGAACCCCTCATATCTCTATGTGCTTTACTTTCCCAAATAACCGCAAAAGGAGGCGAACGTTTGTGTGCAACTGCTTGACTTTTTTGCGTCAATCTGCCATTTTCTCCATTACCCGAGGTCAGCTCAGCTCAAAAAAGGATTCGTACATGCGATTCTGAAAAATCAAAAATTGGCCAGATCTTGCAATCGTGGTGTCATCTGAAAGGGAACACGCTTCTCTTTCGATTGATGCACCCCTCATATCTCTATGTGCTTTACTTTTCCAAATAACCGCAAAAGGAGGCGAACGTTTGTGTGCAACTGCTTGACTTTTTTGCGTCAATCTGCCATTTTCTCCATTACCCGAGGTCAGCTCTGCTCAAAGCAGGCTTCGTACATGCGATTTTGAAAAATCGAAAATTGGCCAGATGTTGCAATCGTGGTGTCATCTGAAAGGGAACACGCTCCACTTTCGATTGATGCACCCCTGATATCTCTATGTGCCTTACTTTCGAAAATAACCGCAAAAGGAGGAAAAGGTTTGTGCGCAACTGCTTGACTTATTGCGTAAATCTGCTATTTTCTCCATTACCCAAGGTTAGCTATGCTCAAAGAAGGCTCCGTATATGCCAATCTGAAAATCAAAAATTTTTCCAGTTCTTGCAATCGTGGTGTCATCTGGAAGGGAACATGCTCCTCTTTCGATTGATGCACCCCTCATATCTTTATGTGCTTTACTTTCGGAAATAACCGCAAAAGGAGGCGAACGTTTGTGTGCAACTGCTTGACTTTTTTGCGTAAATCTGCCATTTTCTCCATTACCCGAGGTCAGCTCCGCTCAAAAAAGGCTTCGTACATGCGATTCTGAAAAATCAAAAATTGGCCAGATCTTGCAATCGTGGTGTCATCTGAAAGGGAACACGCTTCTCTTTCGATTGATGAACCCCTCATATCTCTATGTGCTTTACTTTCCCAAATAACCGCAAAAGGAGGCGAACGTTTGTGTGCAACTGCTTGACTTTTTTGCGTCAATCTGCCATTTTCTCCATTACCCGAGGTCAGCTCTGCTCAAAGAAGGCTTTGTACATGCGATTCTGCAAAATCGAAAATTGGCCAGATCTTGCAATCGTGGTGTCATCTGAAAGGGAACATGCTCCACTTTCGATTGATGCACCCGTCATATCTCTATGTGCTTTACTTTCGGAAATAACCGCAAAAGGAGGCGAACGTTTGTGTGCAACTACTTGACTTTTTTGCGTCAATCTGCCATTTTCTCCATTACCCGAGGTCAGCTCTGCTCAAAGAAGGCTTTGTACATGCGATTCTGCAAAATCGAAAATTGGCCAGATCTTGCAATCGTGGTGTCATCTGAAAGGGAACATGCTCCACTTTCGATTGATGCACCCGTCATATCTCTATGTGCTTTACATTCGGAATTAACTGCAAAAGCAGGCAAATGTTTGTGTGCAACTACTTGACTTTTTTGCGTAAATCTGCCATTTTTTCCATTACCCTAGGTCAGCTCCGCTCAAAAAAGGCTTCGTACATGCGATTCTGAAAAATCAAAAATTTTTCCAGTCTTTGCAATCGTGGTGTCATCTGGAAGGGAACATGCTCCTCTTTCGATTGACGCACCTCTCATATCTCTATGTGCTTTACTTTCGGAAATAACCGCAAAAGGAGGCGAAGGTTTGTGCGCAACTGCTTGACTTATTGCGTAAATCTGCTATTTTCTCCATTACCCAAGGTTAGCTATGCTCAAAAAAGGCTTCGTACATGCGATTCTGAAAAATCGAAAATTGGCCAGATCTTGCAATCGTGGTGTCATCGGGAAGGGAACATGCTCCTCTTTCGATTGATGCACCTCTCATATTTCTATGTGCTTTACTTTCAGAAATAACCGCAAAAGGAGGCGAACGTTTGTGTGCAACTGCTTGACTTTTTTGCGTCAATCTGCCATTTTCTCCATTACCCGAGGTCAGCTCCGCTCAAAGAAGGCTTCGTACATGCGATTCTGAAAAATTAAAAATTGGCCAGATCTTGCAATCGTGGTGTCATCTGAAAGGGAACACGCTTCTCTTTCGATTGATGCACCCCTCATATCTCTATGTGCTTTACTTTCCCAAATAACCGCATAAGGAGGAAAATGTTTGTGTGCAACTGCTTGACTTATTGCGTAAATCTGCCATTTTCTCCATTACCCGAGGTCAGCACCGCTCAAAGAAGGCTCCGTATATGCCAATCTCAAAAATCAAAAATTTTTCCAGTTTTTGCAATCGTGGTGTCATCTGAAAGGGAACATGTTCCTCTTTCGATTTATGCACCTCTCATATCTCTATGTGCTTTACTTTCGGAAATAACCTGAATAGGAGGCGAACGTTTGTGTGCAACTGCTTGACTTTTTTGCGTCAATCTGCCATTTTCTCCATTACCCGAGGTCAGCACCGCTCAAGGAAGTCTCCGTGTATGCAAATCTGAAAAATCGAAAATTGGCCAGATCTTGGAATCGTGGTGTCATCTGGAAGGGAACACGCTCCTCTTTTGATTGATGCACCCCTCATATCTCTATGTGCTTTACTTTCCCAAATAACCGCAAAAGGAGGAAGAGGTTTGTGTGCAACTGCTTGACTTATTACGTAAATTTTCTCCATTACCCGAGGTCAGCACCGCTCAAAGAAGGCTCCGTATATGCCAATCTGAAATATAAAAAATTTTTCCAGTTCTTGCAATCGTGGTGTCATCTGGAAGGGAACATGCTCCTCTTTCGATTGATGCACCTCTCATATCTTTATGTGCTTTACATTCAGAATTAACTGCAAAAGCAAGCGAACGTTTGTGTGCAACTGCTTGACTTTTTTGCGTCAATCTGCCATTTTCTCCATTACCCGAGGTCAGCACCGCTCAATGAAGGCTCCGTATATGCCAATCTGAAAATTCAAAAATTTTTCCAGTTTTTGCAATCGTGGTGTCATCTGGAAGGGAACATGCTCCTCTTTCGATTGACGCACCTCTCATATCTCTATGTGCTTTACTTTCGGAAATAACCGCAAAAGCAGGCGAACGTTTGTGTGCAACTGCTTGACTTTTTTGCGTCAATCTGCCATTTTCTCCATTACCCGAGGTCAGCTCCGCTCAAAAAGGCTTCGTACATGCGATTCTGAAAAATCGAAAATTGGCCAGATCTTGCAATCGTGGTGTCATCTGAAAGGGAACACGCTTCTCTTTCGATTGATGAACCCCTCATATCTTTATGTGCTTTACTTTCGGAAATAACCGCAAAAGCAGGCGAACGTTTGTGTGCAACTGCTTGACTTTTTTGCGTCAATCTGCCATTTTTTCCATTACCCGATGTCAGCTCAGCTCAAAAAAGGATTCGTACATGCGATTCTGAAAAATCAAAAATTGGCCAGATCTTGCAATCGTGGTGTCATCTGAAAGGGAAGACGCTTCTCTTTCGATTGATGCATCCCTCATATCTCTATGTGCTTTACTTTCCCAAATAACCGCATAAGGAGGAAAATGTTTGTGTGCAACTGCTTGACTTATTGCGTAAATCTGCCATTTTCTCCATTACCCGAGGTCAGCACCGCTCAAAAAAGGCTTCGTACATGCGATTCTGAAAAATCTAAAATTGGCCAGATCTTGCAATCGTGGTGTCATCTGAAAGGGAACATGTTCCTCTTTCGATTGATGCACCTCTCATATCTCTATGTGCTTTACATTCGGAAATAACCTGAATAGGAGGCGAACGTTTGTGTGCAACTGCTTGACTTTTTTGCGTCAATCTGCCATTTTCTCCATTACCCGAGGTCAGCTCCGCTCAAAAAAGGCTTCGTACATGCGATTTTGAAAAATCTAAAATTGGCCAGATCTTGCAATCGTGGTGTCATCTGAAAGGGAACACGCTCCACTTTCGATTGATGCACCCCTCATATCTCTATGTGCCTTACTTTCGAAAATAACCGCAAAAGGAGGAAAAGGTTTGTGCGCAACTGCTTGACTTATTGCGTAAATCTGCTATTTTCTCCATTACCCAAGGTTAGCTATGCTCAAAAAAGGCTTCGTACATGCGATTCTGAAAAATCGAAAATTGGCCAGATCTTGCAATCGTGGTGTCATCTGGAAGGGAACATGCTCCTCTTTCGATTGATGCACCTCTCATATTTCTATGTGCTTTACTTTCGGAAATAACCGCAAAAGGAGGCGAACGTTTGTGTGCAACTGCTTGACTTTTTTGCGTCAATCTGCCATTTTCTCCATTACCCGAGGTCAGCTCCGCTCAAAGAAGGCTTCGTACATGCGATTCTGAAAAATTAAAAATTGGCCAGATCTTGCAATCCTGGTGTCATCTGAAAGGGAACACGCTTCTCTTTCGATTGATGCCACCCTCATATCTCTATGTGCTTTACTTTCCCAAATAACCGCAAAAGGAGGAAAATGTTTGTGTGCAACTGCTTGACTTATTGCGTAAGTCTGCCATTTTCTCCATTACCCGAGGTCAGCACCGCTCAAAGAAGGCTCCGTATATGCCAATCTCAAAAATCAAAAATTTTTCCAGTTTTGGAATCGTGGTGTCATCTGGAAGGGAACATGCTCCTCTTTCGATTGACGCACCTCTCATATTTCTATGTGCTTTACTTTCGGAAATAACCGCAAAAGGAGGCGAACGTTTGTGTGCAACTGCTTGACTTTTTTGCGTCAATCTGCCATTTTCTCCATTACCCGAGGTCAGCTCCGCTCAAAAAAGGCTTCGTACATGCGATTCTGAAAAATCAAAAATTGGCCAGGTCTTGCAATCGTGGTGTCAACTGAAAGGGAACACGCTTCTCTTTCGATTGATGCACCCCTCATATCTCTATGTGCTTTACTTTCCCAAATAACCGCATAAGGAGGAAAATGTTTGTGTGCAACTGCTTGACTTATTGCGTAAATCTGCCATTTTCTCCATTACCCGAGGTCAGCACCGCTCAAAGAAGGCTCCGTATATGCCAATCTCAAAAATCAAAAATTTTTCCAGTTTTTGCAATCGTGGTGTCATCTGAAAGGGAACATGTTCCTCTTTCGATTGATGCACCTCTCATATCTCTATGTGCTTTACTTTCCAAAATAACCTCAAAAGGAGGCGAACGTTTGTGTGCAACTGCTTGATTTTTTTGCGTCAATCTGCCATTTTCTCCATTACCCGAGGTCAGCTCCGCTCAAAGAAGGCTTTGTACATGCGATTCTGCAAAATTGAAAATTGGCCAGATCTTGCAATCGTGGTGTCATCTGAAAGGGAACATGCTCCACTTTCGATTGATGCACCCGTCATATCTCTATGTGCTTTACATTCGGAATTAACCGCAAAAGCAGGCAAACGTTTGTGTGCAACTACTTGACTTTTTTGCGTAAATCTGCCATTTTTTCCATTACCCAAGGTCAGCTCCGCTCAAAAAAGGCTTCGTACATGCGATTCTGAAAAATCAAAAAATGGCCAGATCTTGCAATCGTGGTGTCATCTGAAAGGGAACATGTTCCTCTTTCGATTGATGCAGCTCTCATATCTCTATGTGCTTTACATTCGGAAATAACCTGAATAGGAGGCGAACGTTTGTGTGCAACTGCTTGACTTTTTTGCGTCAATCTGCCATTTTCTCCATTACCCGAGGTCAGCACCGCTCAAGGAAGGCTCCGTGTATGCAAATCTGAAAAATCGAAAATTGGCCAGATCTTGGAATCGTGGTGTCATCTGGAAGGGAACACGCTCCTCTTTTGATTGATGCACCCCTCATATCTCTATGTGCTTTACTTTCCCAAATAACCGCAAAAGGAGGAAGAGGTTTGTGTGCAACTGCTTGACTTATTGCGTAAATTTTCTCCATTACCCGAGGTCAGCACCGCTCAAAGAAGGCTCCTTATATGCCAATCTGAAATATAAAAAATTTTTCCAGTTTTTGCAATCGTGGTGTCATCTGGAAGGGAACATGCTCCTCTTTCGATTGACGCACCTCTCATATCTCTATGTGCTTTACTTTCGGAAATAACCGCAAAAGCAGGCGAACGTTTGTGTGCAACTGCTTGACTTTTTTGCGTCAATCTGCCATTTTCTCCATTACCCGAGGTCAGCTCCGCTCAAAAAAGGCTTCGTACATGCGATTCTGAAAAATCAAAAATTGGCCAGATCTTGCAATCGTGGTGTCATCTGAAAGGGAACACGCTTCTCTTTCGATTGATGAACCCCTCATATCTCTATGTGCTTTACTTTCCCAAATAACCGCAAAAGGAGGCGAACGTTTGTGTGCAACTGCTTGACTTTTTTGCGTCAATCTGCCATTTTCTCCATTACCCGAGGGTCAGCTCCGCTCAAAGAAGGATTCGTACATGCGATTCTGAAAAATCAAAAATTGGCCAGATCTTGCAATCGTGGTGTCATCTGAAAGGGAACACGCTTCTCTTTCGATTGATGCACCCCTCATATCTCTATGTGCTTTACTTTTCCAAATAACCGCAAAAGGAGGCGAACGTTTGTGTGCAACTGCTTGACTTTTTTGCGTCAATCTGCCATTTTCTCCATTACCCGAGGTCAGCTCTGCTCAAAGCAGGCTTCGTACATGCGATTTTGAAAAATCGAAAAATTGGCCAGATGTTGCAATCGTGGTGTCATCTGAAAGGGAACACGCTCCACTTTCGATTGATGCACCCCTGATATCTCTATGTGCCTTACTTTCGAAAATAACCGCAAAAGGAGGAAAAGGTTTGTGCGCAACTGCTTGACTTATTGCGTAAATCTGCTATTTTCTCCATTACCCAAGGTTAGCTATGCTCAAAAAAGGCTCCGTATATGCCAATCTGAAAAATCAAAAATTTTTCCAGTTTTTGCAATCGTGGTGTCATCTGGAAGGGAACATGCTCCTCTTTCGATTGACGCACCTCTCATATCTTTATGTGCTTTACTTTCGGAAATAACCGCAAAAGGAGGCGAACGTTTGTGTGCAACTGCTTGACTTTTTTGCGTAAATCTGCCATTTTCTCCATTACCCGAGGTCAGCTCCGCTCAAAAAAGGCTTCGTACATGCGATTCTGAAAAATCAAAAATTGGCCAGATCTTGCAATCGTGGTGTCATCTGAAAGGGAACACGCTTCTCTTTCGATTGATGAACCCCTCATATCTCTATGTGCTTTACTTTCCCAAATAACCGCAAAAGGAGGCGAACGTTTGTGTGCAACTGCTTGACTTTTTTGCGTCAATCTGCCATTTTCTCCATTACCCGAGGTCAGCTCTGCTCAAAGAAGGCTTTGTACATGCGATTCTGCAAAATCGAAAATTGGCCAGATCTTGCAATCGTGGTGTCATCTGAAAGGGAACATGCTCCACTTTCGATTGATGCACCCGTCATATCTCTATGTGCTTTACTTTCGGAAATAACCGCAAAAGGAGGCGAACGTTTGTGTGCAACTACTTGACTTTTTTGCGTCAATCTGCCATTTTCTCCATTACCCGAGGTCAGCTCTGCTCAAAGAAGGCTTTGTACATGCGATTCTGCAAAATCGAAAATTGGCCAGATCTTGCAATCGTGGTGTCATCTGAAAGGGAACATGCTCCACTTTCGATTGATGCACCCGTCATATCTCTATGTGCTTTACATTCGGAATTAACTGCAAAAGCAGGCAAATGTTTGTGTGCAACTACTTGACTTTTTTGCGTAAATCTGCCATTTTTTCCATTACCCTAGGTCAGCTCCGCTCAAAAAAGGCTTCGTACATGCGATTCTGAAAAATCAAAAATTTTTCCAGTCTTTGCAATCGTGGTGTCATCTGGAAGGGAACATGCTCCTCTTTCGATTGATGCACCTCTCATATCTCTATGTGCTTTACATTCGGAAATAACCGCAAAAGGAGGCGAATGTTTGTGTGCAACTACTTGAGTTTTTTGCGTCAATCTGCCATTTTCTCCATTACCCGAGGTCAGCTCCGCTTAAAAAAGGCTTCGTACATGCGATTCTGAAAAATCAAAAATTGGCCAGATCTTGCAATCGTGGTGTCATCTGAAAGGGAACACGCTCCACTTTCGATTGATGCACCCCTCATATCTCTATGTGCTTTACTTTCCCAAATAACTGCAAAAGGAGGAAAAGGTTTGTGTGCAACTGCTTGACTTATTGGGTAAATCTGCCATTTTCTCCATTACCCGAGGTTAGTTATGTTCAAAAAAGGCTTCGTACATGCGATTCTGAAAAATCAAAAATTGGCCAGATCTTGCAATCGTGGTGTCATCTGAAAGGGAACACGCTTCTCTTTCGATTGATGAACCCCTCATATCTCTATGTGCTTTACTTTCCCAAATAACCGCAAAAGGAGGAAAATGTTTGTGTGCAACTGCTTGACTTATTGCGTAAATCTGCCATTTTCTCCATTACCCGAGGTCAGCTCCGCTCAAAAAAGGCTTCGTATATGCCAATCTGAAAAATCAAAAATTTTTCCAGTTTTTGCAATCGTGGTGTCATCTGGAAGGGAACATGCTCCTCTTTCGATTGACGCACCTCTCATATCTCTATGTGCTTTACTTTCGGAAATAACCGCAAAAGCAGGCGAACGTTTGTGTGCAACTGCTTGACTTTTTTGCGTCAATCTGCCATTTTCTCCATTACCCGAGGTCAGCTCCGCTCAAAAAAGGCTTCGTACATGCGATTCTGAAAAATCAAAAATTGGCCAGATCTTGCAATCGTGGTGTCATCTGAAAGGGAACACGCTTCTCTTTCGATTGATGAACCCCTCATATCTCTATGTGCTTTACTTTCCCAAATAACCGCAAAAGGAGGCGAACGTTTGTGTGCAACTGCTTGACTTTTTTGCGTCAATCTGCCATTTTCTCCATTACCCGAGGTCAGCTCAGCTCAAAAAAGGATTCGTACATGCGATTCTGAAAAATCAAAAATTGGCCAGATCTTGCAATCGTGGTGTCATCTGAAAGGGAACACGCTTCTCTTTCGATTGATGCACCCCTCATATCTCTATGTGCTTTACTTTTCCAAATAACCGCAAAAGGAGGCGAACGTTTGTGTGCAACTGCTTGACTTTTTTGCGTCAATCTGCCATTTTCTCCATTACCCGAGGTCAGCTCTGCTCAAAGCAGGCTTCGTACATGCGATTTTGAAAAATCGAAAATTGGCCAGATGTTGCAATCGTGGTGTCATCTGAAAGGGAACACGCTCCACTTTCGATTGATGCACCCCTGATATCTCTATGTGCCTTACTTTCGAAAATAACCGCAAAAGGAGGAAAAGGTTTGTGCGCAACTGCTTGACTTATTGCGTAAATCTGCTATTTTCTCCATTACCCAAGGTTAGCTATGCTCAAAAAAGGCTCCGTATATGCCAATCTGAAAAATCAAAAATTTTTCCAGTTTTTGCAATCGTGGTGTCATCTGGAAGGGAACATGCTCCTCTTTCGATTGACGCACCTCTCATATCTTTATGTGCTTTACTTTCGGAAATAACCGCAAAAGGAGGCGAACGTTTGTGTGCAACTGCTTGACTTTTTTGCGTAAATCTGCCATTTTCTCCATTACCCGAGGTCAGCTCCGCTCAAAAAAGGCTTCGTACATGCGATTCTGAAAAATCAAAAATTGGCCAGATCTTGCAATCGTGGTGTCATCTGAAAGGGAACACGCTTCTCTTTCGATTGATGAACCCCTCATATCTCTATGTGCTTTACTTTCCCAAATAACCGCAAAAGGAGGCGAACGTTTGTGTGCAACTGCTTGACTTTTTTGCGTCAATCTGCCATTTTCTCCATTACCCGAGGTCAGCTCTGCTCAAAGAAGGCTTTGTACATGCGATTCTGCAAAATCGAAAATTGGCCAGATCTTGCAATCGTGGTGTCATCTGAAAGGGAACATGCTCCACTTTCGATTGATGCACCCGTCATATCTCTATGTGCTTTACTTTCGGAAATAACCGCAAAAGGAGGCGAACGTTTGTGTGCAACTACTTGACTTTTTTGCGTCAATCTGCCATTTTCTCCATTACCCGAGGTCAGCTCTGCTCAAAGAAGGCTTTGTACATGCGATTCTGCAAAATCGAAAATTGGCCAGATCTTGCAATCGTGGTGTCATCTGAAAGGGAACATGCTCCACTTTCGATTGATGCACCCGTCATATCTCTATGTGCTTTACATTCGGAATTAACTGCAAAAGCAGGCAAATGTTTGTGTGCAACTACTTGACTTTTTTGCGTAAATCTGCCATTTTTTCCATTACCCTAGGTCAGCTCCGCTCAAAAAAGGCTTCGTACATGCGATTCTGAAAAATCAAAAATTTTTCCAGTCTTTGCAATCGTGGTGTCATCTGGAAGGGAACATGCTCCTCTTTCGATTGATGCACCTCTCATATCTCTATGTGCTTTACATTCGGAAATAACCGCAAAAGGAGGCGAATGTTTGTGTGCAACTACTTGAGTTTTTTGCGTCAATCTGCCATTTTCTCCATTACCCGAGGTCAGCTCCGCTTAAAAAAGGCTTCGTACATGCGATTCTGAAAAATCAAAAATTGGCCAGATCTTGCAATCGTGGTGTCATCTGAAAGGGAACACGCTCCACTTTCGATTGATGCACCCCTCATATCTCTATGTGCTTTACTTTCCCAAATAACTGCAAAAGGAGGAAAAGGTTTGTGTGCAACTGCTTGACTTATTGGGTAAATCTGCCATTTTCTCCATTACCCGAGGTTAGTTATGTTCAAAAAAGGCTTCGTACATGCGATTCTGAAAAATCAAAAATTGGCCAGATCTTGCAATCGTGGTGTCATCTGGAAGGGAACATGCTCCTCTTTCGATTAATGCACCCCTCATATCTCTATGTGCTTTACTTTCCCAAATAACTGCAAAAGGAGGCGAACGTTTGTGTGCAACTGCTTGACTTTTTTGCGTCAATCTGCCATTTTCTCCATTACCCGAGGTCAGCTCCGCTCAAAGAAGGCTTCGTACATGCGATTCTGCAAAATCGAAAATTGGCCAGATCTTGCAATCGTGGTGTGATCTGAAAGGGAACATTTTCCACTTTTGATTGATGCACCCCTCATATCTCTATGTGCTTTACATTCGGAATTAACCGCAGAAGCAGGCAAATGTTTGTGTGCAACTACTTGACGTTTTTGCGTAAATCTGCCATTTTTTCCATTACCCGAGGTCAGCTATGCTCAAAAAAGGCTTTGTACATGCGATTCTGAAAAATTAAAAATTGTCCAGATCTTGCAATCGTGGTGTCATCTAAAAGGGAACACGCTTCTCTTTCGATTGATGCACCCCTCATATCTCTATGTGCCTTACTTTCCCAAATAACCGCAAAAGGAGGAAGAGGTTTGTGTGCAACTGCTTGACTTATTGCGTAAATCTGCCATTTTCTCCATTACCCGAGGTCAGCACCGCTCAAAAAAGGCTTCGTACATGCGATTCTGAAAAATCTAAAATTGGCCAGATCTTGCAATCGTGGTCTTATCTGGAAGGGAACATGCTTCTCTTTCGATTGATGCACCCCTCATATCTCTATGTGCTTTACTTTCCCAAATAACCGCAAAAGGAGGCGAACGTTTGTGTGCAACTGCTTGACTTTTTTGCGTCAATCTGCCATTTTCTCCATTACCCGAGGTCAGCACCGCTCAAAGAAGGCTCCGTACATGCGATTCTGAAAAATCGAAAATTGGCCAGATCTTGCAATCGTGGTGGCATCTGGAAGGGAACATGCTCCACTTTCGATTGATGCACCTCTCATATCTGTATGTGCTTTACTTTCGGAAATAACCGCAAAAGGAGGCGAATGTTTGTGTACAACTGCTTGACTTATTGCGTAAATCTGGTATTTTCTCCATTACCCGAGGTTAGCTATGCTCAAGAAAGGCTTCGTACATGCGATTCTGAAAAATCAAAAATTGGCCAGATCTTGCAATCGTGGTGACATCTGGAAGGGAACATGTTCCTCTTTTGATTGATGCACCTCTCATATCTCTATGTGCTTCACTTTCGGAAATAACTGGAAAAGGAGGCGAACGTTTGTGTGCAACTGCTTGACTTTTTTGCGTCAATCTGCCATTTTCTCCATTACCCGAGGTCAGCTCCGCTCAAAAAAGGCTTCGTACATGCGATTCTGAAAAATCTAAAATTGGCCAGATCTTGCAATCGTGGTGTCATCTGAAAGGGAACATGCTCCACTTTCGATTGATGCACCCGTCATATCTCTATGTGCTTTACATTCGGAATTAACCGCAAAAGCAGGCAAATGTTTGTGTGCAACTACTTGACTTTTTTGCGTAAATCTGCCATTTTTTCCATTACCCTAGGTCAGCTCCGCTCATAAAAGGCTTCGTACATGCGATTCTGAAAAATCAAAAATTTTTCCAGTCTTTGCAATCGTGGTGTCATCTGGAAGGGAACATGCTCCTCTTTCGATTGATGCACCTCTCATATCTCTATGTGCTTTACTTTCGGAAATAACCGCAAAAGGAGGCGAACGTTTGTGTGCAACTGCTTGACTTTTTTGCGTCAATCTGCCATTTTCTCCATTACCCGAGGTCAGCTCCGCTCAAAAAAGGCTTCGTACATGCGATTTTGAAAAATCTAAAATTGGCCAGATCTTGCAATCGTGGTGTCATCTGAAAGGGAACACGCTCCACTTTCGATTGATGCACCCCTCATATCTCTATGTGCTTTACTTTCGAAAATAACCGCAAAAGGAGGAAAAGGTTTGTGCGCAACTGCTTGACTTATTGCGTAAATCTGCCATTTTCTCCATTACCCAAGGTTAGCTATGCTCAAAAAAGGCTTCGTACATGCGATTCTGAAAAATCGAAAATTGGCCAGATCTTGCAATCGTGGTGTCATCTGGAAGGGAACATGCTCCTCTTTCGATTGATGCACCTCTCATATCTCTATGTGCTTTACTTTCGGAAATAACCGCAAAAGGAGGCGAACGTTTGTGTGCAACTGTTTGACTTTTTTGCGTCAATCTGCCATTTTCTCCATTACCCGAGGTCAGCTCCGCTCAAAGAAGGCTTCGTACATGCGATTCTGAAAAATTAAAAATTGGCCAGATCTTGCAATCGTGGTGTCATCTGAAAGGGAACACGCTTCTCTTTCGATTGATGCACCCCTCATATCTCTATGTGCTTTACTTTCCCAAATAACCGCAAAAGGAGGAAAATGTTTGTGTGCAACTGCTTGACTTATTGCGTAAATCTGCCATTTTCTCCATTACCCGAGGTCAGCACCGCTCAAAGAAGGCTCCGTATATGCCAATCTCAAAAATCAAAAATTTTTCCAGTTTTTGCAATCGTGGTGTCATCTGGAAGGGAACATGCTCCTCTTTCGATTGACGCACCTCTCATATCTCTATGTGCTTTACTTTCGGAAATAACCGCAAAAGGAGGCGAACGTTTGTGTGCAACTGCTTGACTTTTTTGCGTCAATCTGCCATTTTCTCCATTACCCGAGGTCAGCTCCGCTCAAAAAAGGCTTCGTACATGCGATTCTGAAAAATCAAAAATTGGCCAGATCTTGCAATCGTGGTGTCATCTGAAAGGGAACACGCTTCTCTTTCGATTGATGAACCCCTCATATCTCTATGTGCTTTACTTTCCCAAATAACCGCAAAAGGAGGAAAATGTTTGTGTGCAACTGCTTGACTTATTGCGTAAATCTGCCATTTTCTCCATTACCCGAGGTCAGCTCCGCTCAAAAAAGGCTTCGTACATGCGATTCTGAAAAATCGAAAATTGGCCAGATCTTGCAATCGTGGTGTCATCTGGAAGGGAACATGCTCCTCTTTCGATTGATGCACCTCTCATATCTCTAGGCCCCCTATGTGCTTTACTTTCGGAAATAACTGCAAAAGGAGGCGAACGTTTGTGTGCAACTGCTTGACTTTTTTGCGTCAATCTGCCATTTTCTCCATTACCCGAGGTCAGCTCCGCTCAAAGAAGGCTTCGTACATGCGATTCTGAAAAATTAAAAATTGGCCAGATCTTGCAATCGTGGTGTCATCTGAAAGGGAACACGCTTCTCTTTCGATTGATGCACCCCTCATATCTCTATGTGCTTTACTTTCCCAAATAACCGCAAAAGGAGGAAAATGTTTGTGTGCAACTGCTTGACTTATTGCGTAAATCTGCCATTTTCTCCATTACCCGAGGTCAGCACCGCTCAAAGAAGGCTCCGTATATGCCAATCTGAAAAATCAAAAATTTTTCCAGTTTTTGCAATCGTGGTGTCATCTGGAAGGGAACATGCTCCTCTTTCGATTGACGCACCTCTCATATCTCTATGTGCTTTACTTTCGGAAATAACCGCAAAAGGAGGCGAACGTTTGTGTGCAACTGCTTGACTTTTTTGCGTCAATCTGCCATTTTCTCCATTACCCGAGGTCAGCTCCGCTCAAAAAAGGCTTCGTACATGCGATTCTGAAAAATCAAAATTTTTTCCAGTTTTTGCAATCGTGGTGTCATCTGAAAGGGAACACGCTTCTCTTTCGATTGATGCACCCCTCATATCTCTATGTGCTTTACTTTCCCAAATAACCGCAAAAGGAGGAAAATGTTTGTGTGCAACTGCTTGACTTATTGCGTAAATCTGCCATTTTCTCCATTACCCGAGGTCAGCACCGCTCAAAGAAGGCTCCGTATATGCCAATCTGAAAAATCAAAAATTTTTCCAGTTTTTGCAATCGTGGTGTCATCTGGAAGGGAACATGCTCCTCTTTCGATTGACGCACCTCTCATATCTCTATGTGCTTTACTTTCGGAAATAACCGCAAAAGGAGGCGAACGTTTGTGTGCAACTGCTTGACTTTTTTGCGTCAATCTGCCATTTTCTCCATTACCCGAGGTCAGCTCCGCTCAAAAAAGGCTTCGTACATGCGATTCTGAAAAATCAAAAATTGGCCAGATCTTGCAATCGTGGTGTCATCTGAAAGGGAACACGCTTCTCTTTCGATTGATGAACCCCTCATATCTCTATGTGCTTTACTTTCCCAAATAACCGCAAAAGGAGGAGAACGTTTGTGTGCAACT
>NC_141794.1:6952170-7005396 GCF_054643075.1 Acanthaster planci
AGGCTTCGTACATGCGATTCTGAAAAATCGAAAATTGGCCAGATCTTGCAATCGTGGTGTCATCTGGAAGGGAACATGCTCCTCTTTCGATTGATGCACCTCTCATATCTCTATGTGCTTTACTTTCGGAAATAACCGCAAAAGGAGGCGAACGTTTGTGTGCAACTGCTTGACTTTTTTGCGTCAATCTGCCATTTTCTCCATTACCCGAGGTCAGCTCCGCTTAAAAAAGGATTCGTACATGTGATTCTGAAAAATCAAAAATTGGCCAGATCTTGCAATCGTGGTGTCATCTGAAAGGGAACATGCTCCACTTTCGATTGATGCACCCCTCATATGTCTATGTGCTTTACTTTCGGAAATAACCGCAAAAGGAGGAAAAGGTTTGTGTGCAACTGCTTGACTTATTGCGTAAATCTGCCATTTTCTCCATTACCCGAGGTTAGCTCCGCTCAAAAAAGGCTTCGTACATGCGATTCTGCAAAATCGAAAATTGGCCAGATCTTGGAATCATGGTGTCATCTGAAAGGGAACATGCTCCACTTTTGATTGATGCACCCCTCATATCTCTATGTGCTTTACATTCGGAATTAACCGCAAAAGGAAGGAAAGGTTTGTGCGCAACTGCTTGACTTATTGCGTAAATCTGCTATTTTCTCCATTACCCGAGGTTAGCTATGCTCAAAGAAGGCTTCGTACATGCGATTCTGAAAAATCAAAAATTGGCCAGATCTTGCAATCGTGGTGTCATCTGGAAGGGAACATGCTCCTCTTTCGATTGATGCATCTCTCATATCTCTATGTGCTTTACATTCGGAATTAACCGCAAAAGCAGGTGAACGTTTGTGTGCAACTGCTTGACTTTTTTGCGTCAATCTGCCATTTTCTCCATTACCCGAGGTCAGCTCCGCTCAAAAAAGGCTTCGTACATGCGATTCTGAAAAATCAAAAATTGGCCAGATCTTGCAATCGTGGTGTCATCTGAAAGGGAACACGCTCCACTTTCGATTGATGCACCTCTCATATCTCTATGTGCTTTACTTTCGGAAATAACAGCAAAAGGAGGCGAACGTTTGTGTGCAACTGCTTGACTTTTTTGCGTCAATCTGCCATTTTCTCCATTACCCGAGGTCAGCTCCGCTCAAAAAAGGCTTCGTACATGCGATTCTGCAAAATCGAAAATTGGCCAGATCTTGGAATCATGGTGTCATCTGAAAGGGAACATGCTCCACTTTTGATTGATGCACCCCTCATATCTCTATGTGCTTTACATTCGGAATTAACCGCAAAAGGAAGGAAAGGTTTGTGCGCAACTGCTTGACTTATTGCGTAAATCTGCTATTTTCTCCATTACCCGAGGTTAGCTATGCTCACAGAAGGCTTCGTACATGCGATTCTGAAAAATCAAAAATTGGCCAGATCTTGCAATCGTGGTGTCATCTGGAAGGGAACATGCTCCTCTTTCGATTGATGCACCTCTCATATCTCTATGTGCTTTACATTCGGAATTAACCGCAAAAGGAGGCGAACGTTTGTGGGCAACTGCTTGACTTTTTTGCGTCAATCTGCCATTTTCTCCATTACCCGAGGTCAGCTCCGCTCAAAAAAGGCTTCGTACATGCGATTCTGAAAAATCAAAAATTGGCCAGATCTTGCAATCGTCGTGTCATCTGAAAGGGAACACGCTCCACTTTCGATTGATGCACCTCTCATATCTCTATGTGCTTTACTTTCCAAAATAACCGCAAAAGGAGGAAAAGGTTTGTGTGCAACTGCTTGACTTATTGCGTAAATCTGCCATTTTCTCCATTACCCGAGGTTAGGTATGCTCAAAAAAGGCTTCGTACATGCGATTCTGAAAAATCGAAAATTGGCCAGATCTTGCAATCGTGGTGTCATCTGAAAGGGAACATACTCCTCTTTCGATTGATGCACCTCTCATATCTTTATGTGCTTTACATTTGGAATTCACCGCAAAAGCAGGCGAACGTTTGTGTGCAACTGCTTGACTTTGTTGCGTAAATCTGCCATTTTCTCCATTACCCGAGGTCAGCTCCGCTCAAAAAAGGCTTCGTACATGCGATTCTAAAAAATTAAAAATTGGCCAGATCTTGCAATCGTGGTGTCATCTGAAAGGGAACACGCTTCTCTTTCGATTGATGCACCTCTCATATCTCTATGTGCTTTACTTTCGGAAATAACCGCAAAAGGAGGCGAACGTTTGTGTGCAACTGCTTGACTTTTTTGCGTCAATCTGCCATTTTCTCCATTACCCGAGGTCAGCTATGCTCAAGAAAGGCTTCGTACATGCGATTCTGCAAAATCGAAAATTGGCCAGATCTTGCAATCGTGGTGTCATCTGAAAGGGAACATGCTCCACTTTCGATTGATGCACCTGTCCTATCTCTATATGCTTTACATTTGGAATTAACCGCAAAAGCAGGCGAACGTTTGTGTGCAACTGCTTGACTTTTTAGCGTCAATCTGCCATTTTCTCCATTACCCGAGGTCAGCTCCGCTCAAAGAAGGCTTCGTACATGCAATTCTGCAAAATCGAAAATTGGCCAGATCTTGCAATCGTGGTGTCATCTGAAAGGGAACATGCTCCACTTTCGATTGATGCACCCCTCATATCTCTATGTGCTTTACATTCGGAATTAACCGCAAAAGGAGGGAAAGGTTTGTGCGCAACTGCTTGACTTATTGCGTAAATCTGCTATTTTCTCCATTACCCGAGGTTAGCTATGCTCAAAAAAGGCTCCGTATATGCCAATCTCAAAAATCAAAAATTGGCCAGATCTTGCAATCGTGGTGTCATCTGAAAGGGAACATGCTCCACTTTCGATTGATGCACCCCTCATATCTCTATGTGCTTTACATTCGGAATTAACCGCAAAAGGAGGGAAAGGTTTGTGGGCAACTGCTTGACTTATTGCGTAAATCTGCTATTTTCTCCATTACCCGAGGTTAGCTATGCTCAAAAAAGGCTTCGTACATGCGATTCTGAAAAATCGAAAATTGGCCAGATCTTGCAATCGTGGTGTCATCTGGAAGGGAACATGCTCCTCTTTCGATTGATGCACCTCTCATATCTCTATGTGCTTTACTTTCGGAAATAACCGCAAAAGGAGGCGAACGTTTGTGTGCAACTGCTTGACTTTTTTGCGTCAATCTGCCATTTTCTCCATTACCCGAGGTCAGCTCCGCTTAAAAAAGGATTCGTACATGTGATTCTGAAAAATCAAAAATTGGCCAGATCTTGCAATCGTGGTGTCATCTGAAAGGGAACATGCTCCACTTTCGATTGATGCACCCCTCATATCTCTATGTGCTTTACTTTCGGAAATAACCGCAAAAGGAGGAAAAGGTTTGTGTGCAACTGCTTGACTTATTGCGTAAATCTGCTATTTTCTCCATTACCCGAGGTTAGCTCCGCTCAAAAAAGGCTTCGTACATGCGATTCTAAAAAATTAAAAATTGGCCAGATCTTGCAATGGTGGTGTCATCTTAAAGGGAACATACTCCTCTTTCGATTGATGCACCTCTCATATCTTTATGTGCTTTACATTCGGAATTCACCGCAAAAGCAGGCGAACGTTTGTGTGCAACTGCTTGACTTTGTTGCGTAAATCTGCCATTTTCTCCATTACCCGAGGTCAGCTCCGCTCAAAAAAGGCTTCGTACATGCGATTCTAAAAAATTAAAAATTGGCCAGATCTTGCAATCGTGGTGTCATCTGAAAGGGAACACGCTTCTCTTTCGATTGATGCACCTCTCATATCTCTATGTGCTTTACTTTCCAAAATGACCGCAAAAGGAGGCGAACGTTTGTGTGCAACTGCTTGACTTTTTTGCGTAAATCTGCCATTTTCTCCATTACCCGAGGTTAGCTATGCTCAAAAAAGGCTTCGTACATGCAATTGTGAAAAATCAAAAATTGGCCAGATCTTGCAATCGTGGGATCATCTGAAAGGGAACATGCTCCTCTTTCGATTGATGCACCTCTCATATCTCTATGTGCTTTACATTCGGAATTAACCGCAAAAGGAGGCGAACGTTTGTGTGCAACTGCTTGACTTTTTTGCGTCAATCTGCCATTTTCTCCATTACCCGAGGTCAGCTCCGCTCAAAGAAGGCTTCGTACATGCGATTCTGAAAAATCGAAAATTGGCCAGATCTTGCAATCGTGGTGTCATCTGAAAGGGAACATGCTCCACTTTCGATTGATGCACCCCTCATATCTCTATGTGCTTTACATTCGGAATTAACCGTAAAAGGAGGGAAAGGTTTGTGCGCAACTGCTTGACTTATTGCGTAAATCTGCTATTTTCTCCATTACCCGAGGTTAGCTATGCTCAAAAAAGGCTTCGTACATGCGATTCTGAAAAATCGAAAATTGGCCAGATCTTGCAATCGTGGTGTCATCTGGAAGAATACATGCTCCACTTTCGATTGTTGCACCTCTCATATCTCTATGTGCTTTACTTTCGGAAATAACCGCAAAAGGAGGTGAGCGTTTGTGTGCAACTGCTTGACTTTTTTGCGGCAATCTGCCATTTTCTCCATTACCCGAGGTCAACTCCGCTTTAAAAAGACATCGTACATGCGATTCTGAAAAATCAAAAATTGGCCAGATCTTGCAAGCGTGGTGTCATCTGAAAGGGAACACGCTCCACTTTCGATTGATGCACCCCTCATATCTCTATGTGCTTTACTTTCGGAAATAACCGCAAAAGGAGGAAAAGGTTTGTGTGCAACTGCTTGACTTTTTTGCGTAAATCTGCCATTTTCTCCATTACCCGAGGTCAGCTATGCTCAAGAAAGGCTTCGTACATGCGATTCTGCAAAATCGAAAATTGGCCAGATCTTGCAATCGTGGTGTCATCTGAAAGGGAACATGCTCCACTTTCGATTGATGCACCTGTCCTATCTTTATATGCTTTACATTTGGAATTAACCGCAAAAGCAGGCGAACGTTTGTGTGCAACTGCTTGACTTTTTTGCGTCAATCTGCCATTTTCTCCATTACCCGAGGTTAGCTCCGCTCAAAGAAGGCTTCGTACATGCGATTCTGAAAAATCTAAAATTTGGCCAGATCTTGCAATCGTGGTGTCATCTGAAAGGGAACATGCTCCACTTTCGATTGATGCACCCCTCATATCTCTATGTGCTTTACATTCGGAATTAACCGCAAAAGGAGGGAAAGGTGTGTGCGCAACTGCTTGACTTATTGCGTAAATCTGCCATTTTCTCCATTACCCGAGGTTAGCTATGCTCAAAAAAGGCTCCGTATATGCCAATCTCAAAAATCAAAAATTGGCCAGATCTTGCAATCGTGGTGTCATCTGGAAGGGAACATGCTCCTCTTTCGATTGATGCACCTCTCATATCTCTATGTGCTTTACTTTCGGAAATAACCTCAAAAGGAGGCGAACGTTTGTGTGCAACTGCTTGACTTTTTTGCGTCAATCTCCCATTTTCTCCATTATCCGAGGTCAGCTCCTCTCAAAGAAGGCTTCGTACATGCGATTCTGAAAAATCGAAAATTGGCCAGATCTTGCAATCGTGGTGTCATCTGAAAGGGAACATACTCCTCTTTCGATTGATGCACCTCTCATATCTTTATGTGCTTTACTTTCGGAAATAACCGCAAAAGGAGGGGAACGTTTATGTGCAACTGCTTGACTTTGTTGCGTAAATCTGCCATTTTCTCCATTACCCGAGGTCAGCTCCGCTCAAAAAAGGCTTCGTACATGCGATTCTGAAAAATTAAAAATTGGCCAGATCTTGCAATCGTGGTGTCATCTGAAAGGGAACACGCTTCTCTTTCGATTGATGCACCCCTCATATCTCTATGTGCTTTACTTTCCCAAATAACCGCAAAAGGAGGAAAATGTTTGTGTGCAACTGCTTGACTTTTTTGCGTAAATCTGCCATTTTCTCCATTACCCGAGGTCAGCTATGCTCAAGAAAGGCTTCGTACATGCGATTCTGAAAAATAAAAAATTGGCCAGATCTTGCAATCGTGGTGTCATCTGAAAGGGAACATGCTCCACTTTCGATTGATGCACCCCTCATATCTCTATGTGCTTTACATTCGGAATTAACCGCAAAAGGAGGGAAAGGTTTGTGGGCAACTGCTTGACTTATTGCGTAAATCTGCTATTTTCTCCATTACCCGAGGTTAGCTATGCTCAAAAAAGGCTTCGTACATGCGATTCTGAAAAATCGAAAATTGGCCAGATCTTGCAATCGTGGTGTCATCTGGAAGGGAACATGCTCCTCTTTCGATTGATGCACCTCTCATATCTCTATGTGCTTTACTTTCGGAAATAACCGCAAAAGGAGGCGAACGTTTGTGTGCAACTGCTTGACTTTTTTGCGTCAATCTGCCATTTTCTCCATTACCCGAGGTCAGCTCCGCTTAAAAAAGGATTCGTACATGTGATTCTGAAAAATCAAAAATTGGCCAGATCTTGCAATCGTGGTGTCATCTGAAAGGGAACATGCTCCACTTTCGATTGATGCACCCCTCATATGTCTATGTGCTTTACTTTCGGAAATAACCGCAAAAGGAGGAAAAGGTTTGTGTGCAACTGCTTGACTTATTGCGTAAATCTGCCATTTTCTCCATTACCCGAGGTTAGCTCCGCTCAAAAAAGGCTTCGTACATGCGATTCTAAAAAATTAAAAATTGGCCAGATCTTGCAATGGTGGTGTCATCTGAAAGGGAACATACTCCTCTTTCGATTGATGCACCTCTCATATCTTTATGTGCTTTACATTCGGAATTCACCGCAAAAGCAGGCGAACGTTTGTGTGCAACTGCTTGACTTTGTTGCGTAAATCTGCCATTTTCTCCATTACCCGAGGTCAGCTCCGCTCAAAAAAGGCTTCGTACATGCGATTCTAAAAAATTAAAAATTGGCCAGATCTTGCAATCGTGGTGTCATCTGAAAGGGAACACGCTTCTCTTTCGATTGATGCACCTCTCATATCTCTATGTGCTTTACTTTCCAAAATAACCGCAAAAGGAGGCGAACGTTTGTGTGCAACTGCTTGACTTTTTTGCGTAAATCTGCCATTTTCTCCATTACCCGAGGTTAGCTATGCTCAAAAAAGGCTTCGTACATGCAATTCTGAAAAATCAAAAATTGGCCAGATCTTGCAAACGTGGGGTCATCTGAAAGGGAACATGCTCCTCTTTCGATTGATGCACCTCTCATATCTCTATGTGCTTTACATTCGGAATTAACCGCAAAAGGAGGCGAACGTTTGTGTGCAACTGCTTGACTTTTTTGCGTCAATCTGCCATTTTCTCCATTACCCGAGGTCAGCTCCGCTCAAAGAAGGCTTCGTACATGCGATTCTGCAAAATCGAAAATTGGCCAGATCTTGCAATCGTGGTGTCATCTGAAAGGGAACATGCTCCACTTTCGATTGATGCACCCCTCATATCTCTATGTGCTTTACATTCGGAATTAACCGTAAAAGGAGGGAAAGGTTTGTGCGCAACTGCTTGACTTATTGCGTAAATCTGCTATTTTCTCCATTACCCGAGGTTAGCTATGCTCAAAAAAGGCTTCGTACATGCGATTCTGAAAAATCGAAAATTGGCCAGATCTTGCAATCGTGGTGTCATCTGGAAGAAGACATGCTCCTCTTTCGATTGATGCACCTCTCATATCTCTATGTGCTTTACTTTCGGAAATAACCGCAAAAGGAGGCGAGCGTTTGTGTGCAACTGCTTGACTTTTTTGCGTCAATCTGCCATTTTCTCCATTACCCGAGGTCAGCTCCGCTTAAAAAAGGCTTCGTACATGCGATTCTGAAAAATCAAAAATTGGCCAGATCTTGCAAGCGTGGTGTCATCTGAAAGGGAACACGCTCCACTTTCGATTGATGCACCTCTCATATCTCTATGTGCTTTACTTTCGGAAATAACCGCAAAAGGAGGAAAAGGTTTGTGTGCAACTGCTTGACTTATTGCGTAAATCTGCCATTTTCTCCATTACCCGAGGTTAGCTATGCTCAAAAAAGGCTTCGTACATGCGATTCTGAAAAATCGAAAATTGGCCAGATCTTGCAATCGTGGTGTCATCTGAAAGGGAACATACTCCTCTTTCGATTGATGCACCTCTCATATCTTTATGTGCTTTACATTTGGAATTCACCGCAAAAGCAGGCGAACGTTTGTGTGCAACTGCTTGACTTTGTTGCGTAAATCTGCCATTTTCTCCATTACCCGAGGTTAGCTCCGCTCAAAAAAGGCTTCGTACATGCGATTCTAAAAAATCAAAAATTGGCCAGATCTTGCAATCGTGGTGTCATCTCAAAGGGAACACGCTTCTCTTTCGATTGATGCACCTCTCATATCTGTATGTGCTTTACTTTCGGAAATAACCGCAAAAGGAGGCGAACGTTTGTGTGCAACTGCTTGACTTTTTTGCGTAAATCTGCCATTTTCTCCATTACCCGAGGTCAGCTATGCTCAAGAAAGGCTTCGTACATGCGATTCTGCAAAATCGAAAATTGGCCAGATCTTGCAATCGTGGTGTCATCTGAAAGGGAACATGCTCCACTTTCGATTGATGCACCTGTCCTATCTTTATATGCTTTACATTTGGAATTAACCGCAAAAGCAGGCGAACGTTTGTGTGCAACTGCTTGACTTTTTTGCGTCAATCTGCCATTTTCTCCATTACCCGAGGTTAGCTCCGCTCAAAGAAGGCTTCGTACATGCGATTCTGAAAAATCGAAAATTGGCCAGATCTTGCAATCGTGGTGTCATCTGAAAGGGAACATGCTCCACTTTCGATTGATGCACCCCTCATATCTCTATGTGCTTTACATTCGGAATTAACCGCAAAAGGAAGGAAAGGTGTGTGCGCAACTGCTTGACTTATTGCGTAAATCTGCCATTTTCTCCATTACCCGAGGTTAGCTATGCTCAAAAAAGGCTCCGTATATGCCAATCTGAAAAATCAAAAATTGGCCAGATCTTGCAATCGTGGTGTCATCTGGAAGGGAACATGCTCCTCTTTCGATTGATGCACCTCTCATATCTCTATGTGCTTTACTTTCGGAAATAACCTCAAAAGGAGGCGAACGTTTGTGTGCAACTGCTTGACTTTTTTGCGTCAATCTCCCATTTTCTCCATTATCCGAGGTCAGGTCCTCTCAAAGAAGGCTTCGTACATGCGATTCTGAAAAATCGAAAATTGGCCAGATCTTGCAATGGTGGTGTCATCTGAAAGGGAACATACTCCTCTTTCGATTGATGCACCTCTCATATCTTTATGTGCTTTACATTCGGAATTCACCGCAAAAGCAGGCGAACGTTTGTGTGCAAGTGCTTGACTTATTGCGTAAATCTGCCATTTTCTCCATTACCCGAGGTTAGCTCCGCTCAAAAAAGGCTTCGTACATGCGATTCTAAAAAATTAAAAATTGGCCAGATCTTGCAATGGTGGTGTCATCTGAAAGGGAACATACTCCTCTTTCGATTGATGCACCTCTCATATCTTTATGTGCTTTACATTCGGAATTCACCGCAAAAGCAGGCGAACGTTTGTGTGCAACTGCTTGACTTTGTTGCGTAAATCTGCCATTTTCTCCATTACCCGAGGTCAGCTCCGCTCAAAAAAGGCTTCGTACATGCGATTCTAAAAAATTAAAAATTGGCCAGATCTTGCAATCGTGGTGTCATCTGAAAGGGAACACGCTTCTCTTTCGATTGATGCACCTCTCATATCTCTATGTGCTTTACTTTCCAAAATAACCGCAAAAGGAGGCGAACGTTTGTGTGCAACTGCTTGACTTTTTTGCGTAAATCTGCCATTTTCTCCATTACCCGAGGTTAGCTATGCTCAAAAAAGGCTTCGTACATGCAATTCTGAAAAATCAAAAATTGGCCAGATCTTGCAATCGTGGGGTCATCTGAAAGGGAACATGCTCCTCTTTCGATTGATGCACCTCTCATATCTCTATGTGCTTTACATTCGGAATTAACCGCAAAAGGAGGCGAACGTTTGTGTGCAACTACTTGACTTTTTTGCGTCAATCTGCCATTTTCTCCATTACCCGAGGTCAGCTCCGCTCAAAGAAGGCTTCGTACATGCGATTCTGAAAAATCAAAAATTGGCCAGATCTTGCAATCGTGGGGTCATCTGAAAGGGAACATGCTCCTCTTTCGATTGATGCACCTCTCATATCTCTATGTGCTTTACATTCGGAATTAACCGTAAAAGGAGGGAAAGGTTTGTGCGCAACTGCTTGACTTATTGCGTAAATCTGCTATTTTCTCCATTACCCGAGGTTAGCTATGCTCAAAAAAGGCTTCGTACATGCGATTCTGAAAAATCGAAAATTGGCCAGATCTTGCAATCGTGGTGTCATCTGGAAGAAGACATGCTCCACTTTCGATTGTTGCACCTCTCATATCTCTATGTGCTTTACTTTCGGAAATAACCGCAAAAGGAGGTGAGCGTTTGTGTGCAACTGCTTGACTTTTTTGCGTCAATCTGCCATTTTCTCCATTACCCGAGGTCAGCTCCGCTTAAAAAAGGCTTCGTACATGCGATTCTGAAAAATCAAAAATTGGCCAGATCTTGCAAGCGTGGTGTCATCTGAAAGGGAACACGCTCCACTTTCGATTGATGCACCCCTCATATCTCTATGTGCTTTACTTTCGGAAATAACCGCAAAAGGAGGAAAAGGTTTGTGTGCAACTGCTTGACTTATTGCGTAAATCTGCCATTTTCTCCATTACCCGAGGTTAGCTATGCTCAAAAAAGGCTTCGTACATGCGATTCTGAAAAATCGAAAATTGGCCAGATCTTGCAATCGTGGTGTCATCTGAAAGGGAACATACTCCTCTTTCGATTGATGCACCTCTCATATCTTTATGTGCTTTACATTTGGAATTCACCGCAAAAGCAGGCGAACGTTTGTGTGCAACTGCTTGACTTTGTTGCGTAAATCTGCCATTTTCTCCATTACCCGAGGTCAGCTATGCTCAAGAAAGGCTTCGTACATGCGATTCTGCAAAATCGAAAATTGGCCAGATCTTGCAATCGTGGTGTCATCTGAAAGGGAACATGCTCCACTTTCGATTGATGCACCTGTCCTATCTTTATATGCTTTACATTTGGAATTAACCGCAAAAGCAGGCGAACGTTTGTGTGCAACTGCTTGACTTTTTTGCGTCAATCTGCCATTTTCTCCATTACCCGAGGTTAGCTCCGCTCAAAGAAGGCTTCGTACATGCGATTCTGAAAAATCGAAAATTGGCCAGATCTTGCAATCGTGGTGTCATCTGAAAGGGAACATGCTCCACTTTCGATTGATGCACCCCTCATATCTCTATGTGCTTTACATTCGGAATTAACCGCAAAAGGAGGGAAAGGTGTGTGCGCAACTGCTTGACTTATTGCGTAAATCTGCCATTTTCTCCATTACCCGAGGTTAGCTATGCTCAAAAAAGGCTCCGTATATGCCAATCTGAAAAATCAAAAATTGGCCAGATCTTGCAATCGTGGTGTCATCTGGAAGGGAACATGCTCCTCTTTCGATTGATGCACCTCTCATATCTTTATGTGCTTTACTTTCGGAAATAACCTCAAAAGGAGGCGAATGTTTGTGTGCAACTGCTTGACTTTTTTGCGTCAATCTCCCATTTTCTCCATTATCCGAGGTCAGCTCCTCTCAAAGAAGGCTTCGTACATGCGATTCTGAAAAATCGAAAATTGGCCAGATCTTGCAATCGTGGTGTCATCTGAAAGGGAACATACTCCTCTTTCGATTGATGCACCTCTCATATCTTTATGTGCTTTACTTTCGGAAATAACCGCAAAAGGAGGGGAACGTTTATGTGCAACTGCTTGACTTTGTTGCGTAAATCTGCCATTTTCTCCATTACCCGAGGTCAGCTCCGCTCAAAAAAGGCTTCGTACATGCGATTCTGAAAAATTAAAAATTGGCCAGATCTTGCAATCGTGGTGTCATCTGAAAGGGAACACGCTTCTCTTTCGATTGATGCACCCCTCATATCTCTATGTGCTTTACTTTCCCAAATAACCGCAAAAGGAGGAAAATGTTTGTGTGCAACTGCTTGACTTTTTTGCGTAAATCTGCCATTTTCTCCATTACCCGAGGTCAGCTATGCTCAAGAAAGGCTTCGTACATGCGATTCTGAAAAATCAAAAATTGGCCAGATCTTGCAATCGTGGTGTCATCTGAAAGGGAACATGCTCCACTTTCGATTGATGCACCCCTCATATCTCTATGTGCTTTACTTTCGGAAATAACCTCAAAAGGAGGCGAACGTTTGTGTGCAACTGCTTGACTTATTGCGTAAATCTGCCATTTTCTCCATTACCCGAGGTCAGCACCGCTCAAAGAAGGCTCCGTATATGCCAATCTCAAAAATCAAAAATTTTTCCAGTTCTTGCAATCGTGGTGTCATATGGAAAGGAACATGCTCCTCTTTCGATTGATGCACCTCTCATATCTCTATGTGCTTTACTTTCGGAAATAACCGCAAAAGCAGGCGAACGTTTGTGTGCAACTGCTTGACTTTTTTGCGTCAATCTGCCATTTTCTCCATTACCCGATGTCAGCAACTTTCAAAAAAGCTTCGTACATGCGATTCTGAAAAATCAAAAATTGGCCAGATCTTGCAATCGTGGTGTCATTTGAAAGAGAACATGCCCCACTTTCGATTGATGCACCTCTCATATCTCTATGTGCTTTACTTTCGGAAATAACCTCAAAAGGAGGCGAACGTTTGTGTGCAACTGCTTGACTTATTGCGTAAATCTGCCATTTTCTCCATTACCCGAGGTCAGCACCGCTCAAAGAAGGCTCCGTATATGCCAATCTCAAAAATCAAAAATTTTTCCAGTTCTTGCAATCGTGGTGTCATATGGAAAGGAACATGCTCCTCTTTCGATTGATGCACCTCTCATATCTCTATGTGCTTTACTTTCGGAAATAACCGCAAAAGGAGGCGAACGTTTGTGTGCAACTGCTTGACTTTTTTGCGTCAATCTGCCATTTTCTCCATTACCCGAGGTCAGCTCCGCTCAAAGAAGGCTTCGTACATGCGATTCTGCAAAATCGAAAATTGGCCAGATCTTGCAATCGTGGTGTCATCTGAAAGGGAACATGCTCCACTTTCGATTGATGCACCCCTCATATCTCTATGTGCTTTACATTCGGAATTAACCTCAAAAGGAAAAAAAGGTTTGCGCGCAACTGCTTGACTTTTTGAGTAAATCTGCTATTTTCTCCATTACCCGAGGTTAGCTATGCTCAAAAAAGGCTTCGTACATGCGATTCTGAAAAATCGAAAATTGGCCAGATCTTGCAATCGTGGTGTCATCTGAAAGGGAACATGCTCCACTTTCGATTAATGCACCCCTCATATCTCTATGTGCTTTACATTCGGAATTAACCACAAAAGCAGGCGAACGTTTGTGTGGAACTACTTGACTTTTTTGCGTCAATCTGCCATTTTCTCCATTACCCGAGGTCAGCTCCGCTTAAAAAAGGCTTCGTACATGCGATTCTGAAAAATCAAAAATTGGCCAGATCTTGCAATCGTGGTGTCATCTGAAAGGGAACACGCTCCACTTTCGATTGATGCACCCCTCATATCTCTATGTGCTTTACTTTCCAAAATAACCGCAAAAGGAGGAAAAGGTTTGTGTGCAACTGCTTGACTTATTGCGTAAATCTGCCATTTTCTCCATTACCCGAGGTCAGCTCCGCTCAAAGAAGGCTTTGTACATGCGATTCTGAAAAATCGAAAATTGGCCAGATCTTGCAATCGTGGTGTCACCTGAAAGGGAACATGCTCCACTTTCGATAGATGCACCTCTCATATCTCTATGTGCTTTACATTTGGAATTAACCGCAAAAGCAGGCGAACGTTTGTGTGCAACTGCTTGACTTTTTTGCGTCAATCTGCCATTTTCTCCATTACCCGAGGTCAGCTCCGCTCAAAGAAGGCTTCGTACATGCGATTCTGCAAAATCAAAAATTGGCCAGATCTTGCAATCGTGGTGTCATCTGAAAGGGAACATGCTCCACTTTCGATAGATGCACCTCTCATATCTCTATGTGCTTTACATTCGGAATTAACCGCAAAAGGAGGGAAAGGTTTGTGCGCAACTGCTTGACTTATTGCGTCAATCTGCCATTTTCTCCATTACCCGAGGTCAGCACCGCTCAAAAAAGGCTTCGTATATGCCAATCTGAAAAATCAAAAATTGGCCAGATCTTGCAATCGTGGTGTCATTTGAAAGGGAACATGCCCCTCTTTCGATTGATGCACCTCTCATATCTCTATGTGCTTTACTTTCGGAAATAACCGCAAAAGGAGGCGAACGTTTGTGTGCAACTGCTTGACTTTTTTGCGTCAATCTGCCATTTTCTCCATTACCCGAGGTCAGCTCCGCTCAGAGAAGGCTTCGTACACGCGATTCTGCAAAATCGAAAATTGGCCAGATCTTGCAATCGTGGTGTCATCTGAAAGGGAACATGCTCCACTTTCGATTGATGCACCCCTCATATCTCTATGTGCTTTACATTCGGAATTAACCTCAAAAGGAAAAAAAGGTTTGCGCGCAACTGCTTGACTTTTTTCGTAAATCTGCTATTTTCTCCATTACCCGAGGTTAGCTATGCTCAAAAAAGGCTTCGTACATGCGATTCTGAAAAATCGAAAATTGGCCAGATCTTGCAATCGTGGTGTCATCTGAAAGGGAACATGCTCCTCTTTCGATTGATGCACCCCTCATATCTTTATGTGCTTTACATTCGGAATTAACCGCAAAAGCAGGAAAAGGTTTGTGTGCAACTGCTTGACTTATTGCGTCAATCTGCCATTTTCTCCATTACCCGAGGTCAGCTCCGCTCAAAGAAGGCTTCGTACATGCGATTCTGCAAAATCAAAAATTGGCCAGATCTTGCAATCGTGGTGTCATCTGAAAGGGAACATGCTCCACTTTCGATAGATGCACCTCTCATATCTCTATGTGCTTTACATTCGGAATTAACCGCAAAAGGAGGGAAAGGTTTGTGCGCAACTGCTTGACTTATTGCGTCAATCTGCCATTTTCTCCATTACCCGAGGTCAGCACCGCTCAAAGAAGGCTTCGTATATGCCAATCTGAAAAATAAAAAATTGGCCAGATCTTGCAATCGTGGTGTCATTTGAAAGGGAGCATGCCCCTCTTTCGATTGATGCACCTCTCATATCTCTATGTGCTTTACTTTCGGAAATAACCGCAAAAGGAGGCGAACGTTTGTGTGCAACTGCTTGACTTTGTTGCGTAAATCTGCCATTTTCTCCATTACCCGAGGTCAGCTCCGCTCAGAGAAGGCTTCGTACATGCGATTCTGCAAAATCGAAAATTGGCCAGATCTTGCAATCGTGGTGTCATCTGAAAGGGAACATGCTCCACTTTCGATTGATGCACCCCTCATATCTCTATGTGCTTTACATTCGGAATTAACCTCAAAAGGAAAAAAAGGTTTGCGCGCAACTGCTTGACTTTTTGCGTAAATCTGCTATTTTCTCCATTACCCGAGGTTAGCTATGCTCAAAAAAGGCTTCGTACATGCGATTCTGAAAAATCGAAAATTGGCCAGATCTTGCAATCGTGGTGTCATCTGAAAGGGAACATGCTCCTCTTTCGATTGATGCACCTCTCATATCTTTATGTGCTTTACATTCGGAATTAACCGCAAAAGCAGGCGAACGTTTATGTGCAACTGCTTGACTTTGTTGCGTAAATCTGCCATTTTCTCCATTACCCGAGGTCAGCTCCGCTCAAAGAAGGCTTCGTACATGCGATTCTGAAAAATCAAAAATTGGCCAGATCTTGCAATCGTGGTGTCATCTGAAAGGGAACACGCTTCTCTTTCGATTGATGCACCCCTCATATCTCTTTGTGCTTTACTTTCCCAAATAACCGCAAAAGGAGGAAAATGTTTGTGTGCAACTGCTTGACTTTTTTGCGTCAATCTGCCATTTTCTCCATTACCCCAGGTCAGCTCCTCTCAAAGAAGGCTTCGTACATGCGATTCTGAAAAATCGAAAATTGGCCAGATCTTGCAATCGTGGTGTCATCTGAAAGGGAACATGCTCCACTTACGATTAATGCACCCCTCATATCTCTATGTGCTTTACATTCGGAATTAACCACAAAAGCAGGCGAACGTTTGTGTGGAACTACTTGACTTTTTTGCGTCAATCTGCCATTTTCTCCATTACCCGAGGTCAGCTCCGCTTAAAAAAGGCTTTGTACATGCGATTCTGCAAAATCGAAAATTGGCCAGATCTTGCAATCGTGGTGTCATCTGAAAGGGAACATGCTCCACTTTCGATTGATGCACCTGTCCTATCTCTATAAGCTTTACATTTGGAATTAACCGCAAAAGCAGGCGAACGTTTGTGTGCAACTGCTTGACTTTTTTGCGTCAATCTGCCATTTTCTCCATTACCCGAGGTCAGCTCCGCTCAAAGAAGGCTTCGTACATGCGATTCTGCAAAATCAAAAATTGGCCAGATCTTGCAATCGTGGTGTCATCTGAAAGGGAACATGCTCCACTTTCGATAGATGCACCTCTCATATCTCTATGTGCTTTACATTCGGAATTGACCGCAAAAGGAGGGAAAGGTTTGTGCGCAACTGCTTGACTTATTGCGTAAATATGCTATTTTCTCCATTAACCGAGGTCAGCTCCGCTTAAAAAAGGCTTCGTACATGCGATTCTGAAAAATCAAAAATTGGCCAGATCTTGCAATCGTGGTGTCATCTGAAAGGGAACACGCTCCACTTTCGATTGATGCACCCCTCATATCTCTATGTGCTTTACTTTCCAAAATAACCGCAAAAGGAGGAAAAGGTTTGTCTGCAACTGCTTGACTTATTGCGTAAATCTGCCATTTTCTCCATTACCCGAGGTTAGCTATGCTCAAAAAAGGCTTCGTACATGCGATTCTGAAAAATCGAAAATTGGCCAGATCTTGCAATCGTGGTGTCATCTGAAAGGGAACATGCTCCACTTTCGATTGATGCACCCCTCATATCTCTATGTGCTTTTCTTTCGGAAATAACCGCAAAAGGAGGCGAACGTTTGTGTGCAACTGCTTGACTTTTTTGCGTCAATCTGCCATTTTCTCCATTACCCGAGGTCAGCTCCGCTTAAAAAAGGCTTCGTACATGCGATTCTGAAAAATCAAAAATTGGCAAGATCTTGCAATCGTGGTGTCATCTGAAAGGGAGCACGCTTCTCTTTCGATTGATGCACCCCTCATATCTCTATGTGCTTTACTTTCGGAAATAACCGCAAAAGGAGGAAAAGGTTTGTGTGCAACTGCTTGACTTATTGCGTAAATCTGCCATTTTCTCCATTACCCGAGGTTAGCTATGCTCAAAGAAGGCTTCGTACATGCGATTCTGAAAAATCGAAAATTGGCCAGATCTTGCAATCGTGGTGTCATCTGAAAGGGAACATGCTCCACTTTCGATTGATGCACCTGTCCTATCTCTTTGTGCTTTACATTTGGAATTAACCGCAAAAGCAGGCGAACGTTTGTGTGCAACTGCTTGACTTTGTTGCGTCAATCTGCCATTTTCTCCATTACCCGAGGTCAGCTCCGCTCAAAGAAGGCTTCGTACATGCGATTCTGCAAAATCAAAAATTGGCCAGATCTTGCAATCGTGGTGTCATCTGAAAGGGAACATGCTCCACTTTCGATAGATGCACCTCTCATATCTCTATGTGCTTTACATTCGGAATTAACCGCAAAAGGAGGGAAAGGTTTGTGCGCAACTGCTTGACTTATTGCGTAAATCTGCCATTTTCTCCATTACCCGAGGTCAGCACCGCTCAAAGAAGGCTCCGTATATGCCAATCTGAAAAATCAAAAATTGGCCAGATCTTGCAATCGTGGTGTCATTTGAAAGGGAACATGCCCCTCTTTCGATTGATGCACCTCTCATATCTCTATGTGCTTTACTTTCGGAAATAACCGCAAAAGGAGGCGAACGTTTGTGTGCAACTGCTTGACTTTGTTGCGTAAATCTGCCATTTTCTCCATTACCCGAGGTCAGCTCCGCTCAAAGAAGGCTTCGTACATGCGATTCTGAAAAATCAAAAATTGGCCAGATCTTGCAATCGTGGTGTCATCTGAAAGGGAACACGCTTCTCTTTCGATTGATGCACCCCTCATATCTCTTTGTGCTTTACTTTCCCAAATAACCGCAAAAGGAGGAAAATGTTTGTGTGCAACTGCTTGACTTTTTTGCGTCAATCTGCCATTTTCTCCATTACCCCAGGTCAGCTCCTCTCAAAGAAGGCTTCGTACATGCGATTCTGAAAAATCGAAAATTGGCCAGATCTTGCAATCGTGGTGTCATCTGAAAGGGAACATACTCCACTTTCGATTAATGCACCCCTCATATCTCTATGTGCTTTACATTCGGAATTAACCACAAAAGCAGGCGAATGTTTGTGTGGAACTACTTGACTTATTGCGTAAATCTGCCATTTTCTCCATTACCCGAGGTCAGCTCCGCTCAAAGAAGGCTTTGTACATGCGATTCTGCAAAATCGAAAATTGGCCAGATCTTGCAATCGTGGTGTCATCTGAAAGGGAACATGCTCCACTTTCGATTGATGCACCTGTCCTATCTCTATAAGCTTTACATTTGGAATTAACCGCAAAAGCAGGCGAACGTTTGTGTGCAACTGCTTGACTTTTTTGCGTCAATCTGCCATTTTCTCCATTACCCGAGGTCAGCTCCGCTCAAAGAAGGCTTCGTACATGCGATTCTGCAAAATCAAAAATTGGCCAGATCTTGCAATCGTGGTGTCATCTGAAAGGGAACATGCTCCACTTTCGATAGATGCACCTCTCATATCTCTATGTGCTTTACATTCGGAATTGACCGCAAAAGGAGGGAAAGGTTTGTGCGCAACTGCTTGACTTATTGCGTAAATATGCTATTTTCTCCATTACCCGAGGTCAGCTCCGCTTAAAAAAGGCTTCGTACATGCGATTCTGAAAAATCAAAATTGGCCAGATCTTGCAATCGTGGTGTCATCTGAAAGGGAACACGCTCCACTTTCGATTGATGCACCCCTCATATCTCTATGTGCTTTACTTTCCAAAATAACCGCAAAAGGAGGAAAAGGTTTGTCTGCAACTGCTTGACTTAGGCCTATTGCGTAAATCTGCCATTTTCTCCATTACCCGAGGTTAGCTATGCTCAAAAAAGGCTTCGTACATGCGATTCTGAAAAATCGAAAATTGGCCAGATCTTGCAATCGTGGTGTCATCTGAAAGGGAACATGCTCCACTTTCGATTGATGCACCCCTCATATCTCTATGTGCTTTACTTTCGGAAATAACCGCAAAAGGAGGCGAACGTTTGTGTGCAACTGCTTGACTTTTTTGCGTCAATCTGCCATTTTCTCCATTACCCGAGGTCAGCTCCGCTTAAAAAAGGCTTCGTACATGCGATTCTGAAAAATCAAAAATTGGCCAGATCTTGCAATCGTGGTGTCATCTGAAAGGGAACACGCTTCTCTTTCGATTGATGCACCCCTCATATCTCTACGTGCTTTACTTTCGGAAATAACCGCAAAAGGAGGAAAAGGTTTGTGTGCAACTGCTTGACTTATTGCGTAAATCTGCCATTTTCTCCATTACCCGAGGTTAGCTATGCTCAAAGAAGGCTTCGTACATGCGATTCTGAAAAATCGAAAATTGGCCAGATCTTGCAATCGTGGTGTCATCTGAAAGGGAACATGCTCCACTTTCGATTGATGCACCTGTCCTATCTCTTTGTGCTTTACATTTGGAATTAACCGCAAAAGCAGGCGAACGTTTGTGTGCAACTGCTTGACTTTGTTGCGTCAATCTGCCATTTTCTCCATTACCCGAGGTCAGCTCCGCTCAAAGAAGGCTTCGTACATGCGATTCTGCAAAATCAAAAATTGGCCAGATCTTGCAATCGTGGTGTCATCTGAAAGGGAACATGCTCCACTTTCGATAGATGCACCTCTCATATCTCTATGTGCTTTACATTTGGAATTAACTGCAAAAGGAGGGAAAGGTTTGTGTGCAACTGCTTGACTTATTGCGTAAATCTGCCATTTTCTCCATTACCCGAGGTCAGCACCGCTCAAAGAAGGCTCCGTATATGCCAATCTGAAAAATCAAAAATTGGCCAGATCTTGCAATCGTGGTGTCATTTGAAAGGGAACATGCCCCTCTTTCGATTGATGCACCTCTCATATCTCTATGTGCTTTACTTTCGGAAATAACCGCAAAAGGAGGCGAACGTTTGTGTGCAACTGCTTGACTTTTTTGCGTCAATCTGCCATTTTCTCCATTACCCGAGGTCAGCTCCGCTCAGAGAAGGCTTCGTACATGCGATTCTGCAAAATCGAAAATTGGCCAGATCTTGCAATCGTGGTGTCATCTGAAAGGGAACATGCTCCACTTTCGATTGATGCACCCCTCATATCTCTATGTGCTTTACATTCGGAATTAACCTCAAAAGGAAAAAAAGGTTTGCGCGCAACTGCTTGACTTTTTGCGTAAATCTGCTATTTTCTCCATTACCCGAGGTTAGCTATGCTCAAAAAAGGCTTCGTACATGCGATTCTGAAAAATCGAAAATTGGCCAGATCTTGCAATCGTGGTGTCATCTGAAAGGGAACATGCTCCTCTTTCGATTGATGCACCTCTCATATCTCTTTGTGCTTTACTTTCCCAAATAACCGCAAAAGGAGGAAAATGTTTGTGTGCAACTGCTTGACTTTTTTGCGTCAATCTGCCATTTTCTCCATTACCCCAGGTCAGGTCCTGTCAAAGAAGGCTTCGTACATGCGATTCTGAAAAATCGAAAATTGGCCAGATCTTGCAATCGTGGTGTCATCTGAAAGGAAACATGCTCCACTTTCGATTAATGCACCCCTCATATCTCTATGTGCTTTACATTCGGAATTAACCACAAAAGCAGGCGAATGTTTGTGTGGAACTACTTGACTTATTGCGTAAATCTGCCATTTTCTCCATTACCCGAGGTTAGTTATGCTCAAAGTAGGCTTCGTACATGCGATTCTGCAAAATCGAAAATTGGCCAGATCTTGCAATCGTGGTGTCATCAGAAAGGGAACATGCTCCACTTTCGATTGATGCACCTGTCCTATCTCTATAAGCTTTACATTTGGAATTAACCGCAAAAGCATGCGAACGTTTGTGTGCAACTGCTTGACTTTTTTGCGTCAATCTGCCATTTTCTCCATTACCAGAGGTCAGCTCCGCTCAAAGAAGGCTTCGTACATGCGATTCTGCAAAATCAAAAATTGGCCAGATCTTGCAATCGTGGTGTCATCTGAAAGGGAACATGCTCCACTTTCGATAGATGCACCTCTCATATCTTTATGTGCTTTACATTCGGAAATAACCGCAAAAGGAGGCGAACGTTTGTGTGCAACTGCTTGACTTTGTTGCGTAAATCTGCCATTTTCTCCATTACCCACGGTCAGCTCCGCTCAAAAAAGGCTTTGTACATGCGATTCTGAAAAATCAAAAATTGGCCAGATCTTGCAATCGTGGTGTCATCTGAAAGGGAACACGCTTCTCTTTCGATTGATGCACCCTTCATATCTCTTTGTGCTTTACTTTCCCAAATAACCGCAAAAGGAGGAAAATGTTTGTGTGCAACTGCTTGACTTTTTTGCGTCAATCTGCCATTTTCTCCATTACCCCAGGTCAGCTCCTCTCAAAGAAGGCTTCGTACATGCGATTCTGAAAAATCGAAAATTGGCCAGATCTTGCAATCGTGGTGTCATCTGAAAGGAAACATGCTCCACTTTCGATTAATGCACCCCTCATATCTCTATGTGCTTTACATTCGGAATTAACCACAAAAGCAGGCGAATGTTTGTGTGGAACTACTTGACTTATTGCGTAAATCTGCCATTTTCTCCATTACCCGAGGTCAGCTCCGCTCAAAGAAGGCTTTGTACATGCGATTCTGCAAAATCGAAAATTGGCCAGATCTTGCAATCGTGGTGTCATCAGAAAGGGAACATGCTCCACTTTCGATTGATGCACCTGTCCTATCTCTATAAGCTTTACATTTGGAATTAACCGCAAAAGCATGCGAACGTTTGTGTGCAACTGCTTGACTTTTTTGCGTCAATCTGCCATTTTCTCCATTACCAGAGGTCAGCTCCGCTCAAAGAAGGCTTCGTACATGCGATTCTGCAAAATCAAAAATTGGCCAGATCTTGCAATCGTGGTGTCATCTGAAAGGGAACATGCTCCACTTTCGATAGATGCACCTCTCATATCTCTATGTGCTTTACATTCGGAATTAACCGCAAAAGGAGGGAAAGGTTTGTGCGCAACTGCTTGACTTATTGCGTAAATCTGCCATTTTCTCCATTACCCGAGGTTAGCTATGCTCAAAAAAGGCTTTGTACATGCGATTCTGAAAAATCAAAAATTGGCCAGATCTTGCAATCGTGGTGTCATCTGAAAGGGAACACGCTTCTCTTTCGATTGATGCACCCCTCATATCTCTTTGTGCTTTACTTTCCCAAATAACCGCAAAAGGAGGAAAATGTTTGTCTGCAACTGCTTGACTTAGGCCTATTGCGTAAATCTGCCATTTTCTCCATTACCCGAGGTTAGCTATGCTCAAAAAAGGCTTCGTACATGCGATTCTGAAAAATCGAAAATTGGCCAGATCTTGCAATCGTGGTGTCATCTGAAAGGGAACATGCTCCACTTTCGATTGATGCACCCCTCATATCTCTATGTGCTTTACTTTCGGAAATAACCGCAAAAGGAGGCGAACGTTTGTGTGCAACTGCTTGACTTTTTTGCGTCAATCTGCCATTTTCTCCATTACCCGAGGTCAGCTCCGCTTAAAAAAGGCTTCGTACATGCGATTCTGAAAAATCAAAAATTGGCCAGATCTTGCAATCGTGGTGTCATCTGAAAGGGAACACGCTTCTCTTTCGATTGATGCACCCCTCATATCTCTACGTGCTTTACTTTCGGAAATAACCGCAAAAGGAGGAAAAGGTTTGTGTGCAACTGCTTGACTTATTGCGTAAATCTGCCATTTTCTCCATTACCCGAGGTTAGCTATGCTCAAAGAAGGCTTCGTACATGCGATTCTGAAAAATCGAAAATTGGCCAGATCTTGCAATCGTGGTGTCATCTGAAAGGGAACATGCTCCACTTTCGATTGATGCACCTGTCCTATCTCTTTGTGCTTTACATTTGGAATTAACCGCAAAAGCAGGCGAACGTTTGTGTGCAACTGCTTGACTTTGTTGCGTCAATCTGCCATTTTCTCCATTACCCGAGGTCAGCTCCGCTCAAAGAAGGCTTCGTACATGCGATTCTGCAAAATCAAAAATTGGCCAGATCTTGCAATCGTGGTGTCATCTGAAAGGGAACATGCTCCACTTTCGATAGATGCACCTCTCATATCTCTATGTGCTTTACATTCGGAATTAACCGCAAAAGGAGGGAAAGGTTTGTGCGCAACTGCTTGACTTATTGCGTAAATCTGCCATTTTCTCCATTACCCGAGGTCAGCACCGCTCAAAGAAGGCTCCGTATATGCCAATCTGAAAAATCAAAAATTGGCCAGATCTTGCAATCGTGGTGTCATTTGAAAGGGAACATGCCCCTCTTTCGATTGATGCACCTCTCATATCTCTATGTGCTTTACTTTCGGAAATAACCGCAAAAGGAGGCGAACGTTTGTGTGCAACTGCTTGACTTTTTTGCGTCAATCTGCCATTTTCTCCATTACCCGAGGTCAGCTCCGCTCAGAGAAGGCTTCGTACATGCGATTCTGCAAAATCGAAAATTGGCCAGATCTTGCAATCGTGGTGTCATCTGAAAGGGAACATGCTCCACTTTCGATTGATGCACCCCTCATATCTCTATGTGCTTTACATTCGGAATTAACCTCAAAAGGAAAAAAAAGGTTTGCGCGCAACTGCTTGACTTTTTGCGTAAATCTGCTATTTTCTCCATTACCCGAGGTTAGCTATGCTCAAAAAAGGCTTCGTACATGCGATTCTGAAAAATCGAAAATTGGCCAGATCTTGCAATCGTGGTGTCATCTGAAAGGGAACATGCTCCTCTTTCGATTGATGCACCTCTCATATCTCTTTGTGCTTTACTTTCCCAAATAACCGCAAAAGGAGGAAAATGTTTGTGTGCAACTGCTTGACTTTTTTGCGTCAATCTGCCATTTTCTCCATTACCCCAGGTCAGGTCCTGTCAAAGAAGGCTTCGTACATGCGATTCTGAAAAATCGAAAATTGGCCAGATCTTGCAATCGTGGTGTCATCTGAAAGGAAACATGCTCCACTTTCGATTAATGCACCCCTCATATCTCTATGTGCTTTACATTCGGAATTAACCACAAAAGCAGGCGAATGTTTGTGTGGAACTACTTGACTTATTGCGTAAATCTGCCATTTTCTCCATTACCCGAGGTTAGTTATGCTCAAAGTAGGCTTCGTACATGCGATTCTGCAAAATCGAAAATTGGCCAGATCTTGCAATCGTGGTGTCATCAGAAAGGGAACATGCTCCACTTTCGATTGATGCACCTGTCCTATCTCTATAAGCTTTACATTTGGAATTAACCGCAAAAGCATGCGAACGTTTGTGTGCAACTGCTTGACTTTTTTGCGTCAATCTGCCATTTTCTCCATTACCAGAGGTCAGCTCCGCTCAAAGAAGGCTTCGTACATGCGATTCTGCAAAATCAAAAATTGGCCAGATCTTGCAATCGTGGTGTCATCTGAAAGGGAACATGCTCCACTTTCGATAGATGCACCTCTCATATCTTTATGTGCTTTACATTCGGAAATAACCGCAAAAGGAGGCGAACGTTTGTGTGCAACTGCTTGACTTTGTTGCGTAAATCTGCCATTTTCTCCATTACCCACGGTCAGCTCCGCTCAAAAAAGGCTTTGTACATGCGATTCTGAAAAATCAAAAATTGGCCAGATCTTGCAATCGTGGTGTCATCTGAAAGGGAACACGCTTCTCTTTCGATTGATGCACCCTTCATATCTCTTTGTGCTTTACTTTCCCAAATAACCGCAAAAGGAGGAAAATGTTTGTGTGCAACTGCTTGACTTTTTTGCGTCAATCTGCCATTTTCTCCATTACCCCCAGGTCAGCTCCTCTCAAAGAAGGCTTCGTACATGCGATTCTGAAAAATCGAAAATTGGCCAGATCTTGCAATCGTGGTGTCATCTGAAAGGAAACATGCTCCACTTTCGATTAATGCACCCCTCATATCTCTATGTGCTTTACATTCGGAATTAACCACAAAAGCAGGCGAATGTTTGTGTGGAACTACTTGACTTATTGCGTAAATCTGCCATTTTCTCCATTACCCGAGGTCAGCTCCGCTCAAAGAAGGCTTTGTACATGCGATTCTGCAAAATCGAAAATTGGCCAGATCTTGCAATCGTGGTGTCATCAGAAAGGGAACATGCTCCACTTTCGATTGATGCACCTGTCCTATCTCTATAAGCTTTACATTTGGAATTAACCGCAAAAGCATGCGAACGTTTGTGTGCAACTGCTTGACTTTTTTGCGTCAATCTGCCATTTTCTCCATTACCAGAGGTCAGCTCCGCTCAAAGAAGGCTTCGTACATGCGATTCTGCAAAATCAAAAATTGGCCAGATCTTGCAATCGTGGTGTCATCTGAAAGGGAACATGCTCCACTTTCGATAGATGCACCTCTCATATCTCTATGTGCTTTACATTCGGAATTAACCGCAAAAGGAGGGAAAGGTTTGTGCGCAACTGCTTGACTTATTGCGTAAATCTGCCATTTTCTCCATTACCCGAGGTTAGCTATGCTCAAAAAAGGCTTTGTACATGCGATTCTGAAAAATCAAAAATTGGCCAGATCTTGCAATCGTGGTGTCATCTGAAAGGGAACACGCTTCTCTTTCGATTGATGCACCCCTCATATCTCTTTGTGCTTTACTTTCCCAAATAACCGCAAAAGGAGGAAAATGTTTGTGTGCAACTGCTTGACTTTTTTGCGTCAATCTGCCATTTTCTCCATTACCCCAGGTCAGCTCCTCTCAAAGAAGGCTTCGTACATGCGATTCTGAAAAATCGAAAATTGGCCAGATCTTGCAATCGTGGTGTCATCTGAAAGGAAACATGCTCCACTTTCGATTAATGCACCCCTCATATCTCTATGTGCTTTACATTCGGAATTAACCACAAAAGCAGGCGAATGTTTGTGTGGAACTACTTGACTTATTGCGTAAATCTGCCATTTTCTCCATTACCCGAGGTCAGCTCCGCTCAAAGAAGGCTTTGTACATGCGATTCTGCAAAATCGAAAATTGGCCAGATCTTGCAATCGTGGTGTCATCTGAAAGGGAACATGCTCCACTTTCGATTGATGCACCTGTCCTATCTCTATAAGCTTTACATTTGGAATTAACCGCAAAAGCAGGCGAACGTTTGTGTGCAACTGCTTGACTTTTTTGCGTCAATCTGCCATTTTCTCCATTACCCGAGGTCAGCTCCGCTCAAAGAAGGCTTCGTACATGCGATTCTGCAAAATCAAAAATTGGCCAGATCTTGCAATCGTGGTGTCATCTGAAAGGGAACATGCTCCACTTTCGATAGATGCACCTCTCATATCTCTATGTGCTTTACATTCGGAATTGACCGCAAAAGGAGTGAAAGGTTTGTGCGCAACTGCTTGACTTATTGCGTAAATCTGCTATTTTCTCCATTACCCGAGGTCAGCTCCGCTTAAAAAAGGCTTCGTACATGCGATTCTGAAAAATCAAAAATTGGCCAGATCTTGCAATCGTGGTGTCATCTGAAAGGGAACACGCTTCTCTTTCGATTGATGCACCCCTCATATCTCTATGTGCTTTACTTTCCAAAATAACCGCAAAAGGAGGAAAAGGTTTGTGTGCAACTGCTTGACTTATTGCGTAAATCTGCCATTTTCTCCATTACCCGAGGTTAGCTATGCTCAAAAAAGGCTTCGTACATGCGATTCTGAAAAATCGAAAATTGGCCAGATCTTGCAATCGTGGTGTCATCTGAAAGGGAACATGCTCCACTTTCGATTGATGCACCCCTCATATCTCTATGTGCTTTACTTTCGGAAATAACCGCAAAAGGAGGCGAACGTTTGTGTGCAACTGCTTGACTTTTTTGCGTAAATCTGCCATTTTCTCCATTACCCGAGGTCAGCTCCGCTTAAAAAAGGCTTCGTACATGCGATTCTGAAAAATCAAAAATTGGCCAGATCTTGCAATCGTGGTGTCATCTGAAAGGGAACACGCTTCTCTTTCGATTGATGCACCCCTCATATCTCTATGTGCTTTACTTTCGGAAATAACCGCAAAAGGAGGAAAAGGTTTGTGTGCAACTGCTTGACTTATTGCGTAAATCTGCCATTTTCTCCATTACCCGAGGTTAGCTATGCTCAAAAAAGGCTTCGTACATGCGATTCTGAAAAATCGAAAATTGGCCAGATCTTGCAATCGTTGTGTCATCTGAAAGGGAACATACTCCTCTTTCGATTGATGCACCTCTCATATCTTTATGTGCTTTACATTCGGAAATAACCGCAAAAGGAGGCGAACGTTTGTGTGCAACTGCTTGACTTTGTTGCGTAAATCTGCCATTTTCTCCATTACCCAAGGTCAGCTCCGCTCAAAAAAGGCTTCGTACATGCGATTCTAAAAAATTAAAAATTGGCCAGATCTTGCAATCGTGGTGTCATCTGAAAGGGAACATGCTCCACTTTCGATTGATGCACCCCTCATATCTCTATGTGCTTTACATTCGGAATTAACCGGAAAAGGAGGCGAACGTTTGTGTGCAACTGCTTGACTTATTGCGTACATCTGCTATTTTCTCCATTACCCGAGGTTAGCTATGCTCAAAAAAGGCTCCGTATATGCCAATCTCAAAAATCAAAAATTGGCCAGATCTTGCAATCGTGGTGTCATCTGGAAGGGAACATGCTCCTCTTTCGATTGATGCACCTCTCATATCTCTATGTGCTTTACTTTCGGAAATAACCTCAAAAGCAGGCGAACGTTTGTGTGCAACTGCTTGACTTTTTTGCGTCAATCTCCCATTTTCTCCATTACCCGAGGTCAGCTCCTCTCAAAGAAGGCTTCGTACATGCGATTCTGAAAAATCGAAAATTGGCCAGATCTTGCAATCGTGGTGTCATCTGAAAGGGAACATGCTCCTCTTTCGATTGATGCACCTCTCATATCTTTATGTGCTTTACATTCGGAATTAACCGCAAAAGCAGGCGAACGTTTATGTGCAACTGCTTGACTTTGTTGCGTAAATCTGCCATTTTCTCCATTACCCGAGGTCAGCTCCGCTCAAAAAAGGCTTCGTACATGCGATTCTGAAAAATTAAAAATTGGCCAGATCTTGCAATCGTGGTGTCATCTGAAAGGGAACACGCTTCTCTTTCGATTGATGCACCTCTCATATCTCTATGTGCTTTACTTTCGGTAATAACCGCAAAAGGAGGCGAACGTTTGTGTGCAACTGCTTGACTTTTTTGCCTCAATCTGCCATTTTCTCCATTACCCGAGGTCAACTATGCTCAAAAAAGGCTTCGTACATGCGATTCTGAAAAATCAAAACTTGGCCAGATCTTGCAATCGTGGTGTCATCTGAAAGGGAACACGCTTCTCTTTCGATTGATGCACCCCTCATATCTCTATGTGCTTTACTTTCCCAAATAACCGAAAAAGGAGGAAAATGTTTGTGTGCAACTGCTTGACTTTTTTGCGTAAATCTGCCATTTTCTCCATTACCCGAGGTCAGCACCGCTCAAAGAAGGCTCCGTATATGCCAATCTGAAAAATCAAAAATTGGCCAGATCTTGCAATCGTGGTGTCATTTGAAAGAGAACATGCCCGTCTTTCGATTGATGCACCTCTCATATCTCTATGTGCTTTACTTTCGGAAATAACCGCAAAAGGAGGCGAACGTTTGTGTGCAACTGCTTGACTTTTTTGCGTCAATCTGCCATTTTCTCCATTACCCGAGGTCAGCTCCGCTCAGAGAAGGCTTCGTACATGCGATTCTGCAAAATCGAAAATTGGCCAGATCTTGCAATCGTGGTGTCATCTGAAAGGGAACATACTCCTCTTTCGATTGATGCACCCCTCATATCTCTATGTGCTTTACTTTCGGAAATAACCGCAAAAGGAGGAAAAGGTTTGTGTGCAACTGCTTGACTTTGTTGCGTAAATCTGCCATTTTCTCCATTACCCGAGGTCAGCTCCGCTCAAAAAAGGCTTCGTACATGCGATTCTAAAAAATTAAAAATTGGCCAGATCTTGCAATCGTGGTGTCATCTGAAAGGGAACATGCTCCACTTTCGATTGATGCACCCCTCATATCTCTATGTGCTTTACATTCGGAATTAACCGGAAAAGGAGGCGAACGTTTGTGTGCAACTGCTTGACTTATTGCGTAAATCTGCTATTTTCTCCATTACCCGAGGTTAGCTATGCTCAAAAAAGGCTCCGTATATGCCAATCTCAAAAATCAAAAATTGGCCAGATCTTGCAATCGTGGTGTCATCTGGAAGGGAACATGCTCCTCTTTCGATTGATGCACCTCTCATATCTCTATGTGCTTTACTTTCGGAAATAACCTCAAAAGCAGGCGAACGTTTGTGTGCAACTGCTTGACTTTTTTGCGTCAATCTCCCATTTTCTCCATTACCCGAGGTCAGCTATGCTCAAAAAAGGCTTCGTACATGCGATTCTGAAAAATCAAAAATTGGCCAGATCTTGCAATCGTGGTGTCATCTGAAAGGGAACACGCTTCTCTTTCGATTGATGCACCCCTCATATCTCTATGTGCTTTACTTTCCCAAATAACCGCAAAAGGAGGAAAATGTTTCTGTGCAACTGCTTGACTTTTTTGCGTAAATCTGCCATTTTCTCCATTACCCGAGGTCAGCACCGCTCAAAGAAGGCTCCGTATATGCCAATCTGAAAAATCAAAAAATTGGCCAGATCTTGCAATCGTGGTGTCATTTGAAAGAGAACATGCCCCTCTTTCGATTGATGCACCTCTCATATCTCTATGTGCTTTACTTTCGGAAATAACCGCAAAAGGAGGCGAACGTTTGTGTGCAACTGCTTGACTTTTTTGCGTCAATCTGCCATTTTCTCCATTACCCGAGGTCAGCTCCGCTCAGAGAAGGCTTCGTACATGCGATTCTGCAAAATTGAAAATTGGCCAGATCTTGCAATCGTGGTGTCATCTGAAAGGAAACATGCTCCACTTTCGATTGATGCACCTCTCATATCTCTATGTGCTTTACTTTCGGAAATAACCGCAAAAGGAGGAAAAGGTTTGTGTGCAACTGCTTGACTTTTTTGCGTCAATCTGCTATTTCTCCATTACCCGAGGTTAGCTATGCTCAAAAAAGGCTCCGTATATGCCAATCTCAAAAATCAAAAATTGGCCAGATCTTGCAATCGTGGTGTCATCTGGAAGGGAACATGCTCCTCTTTCGATTGATGCACCTCTCATATCTCTATGTGCTTTACTTTCGGAAATAACCTCAAAAGGAGGCGAACGTTTGTGTGCAACTGCTTGACTTTGTTGCGTCAATCTCCCATTTTCTCCATTACCCGAGGTCAGCTCCTCTCAAAGAAGGCTTCGTACATGCGATTCTGAAAAAGCAACAATTGTCCAGATCTTGCAATCGTGGTATCATCTGAAAGAGAACATGCCCCACTTTCGATTGATGTACCTCTCATATCTCTATGTGCTTTACTTTCCCAAATAACCGCAAAAGGAGGAAAATGTTTGTGTGCAACTGCTTGACTTTTTTGCGTAAATCTGCTATTTTCTCCATTACCCGAGGTCAGCTATGCTCAAGAAAGGCTTCGTACATGCGATTCTGAAAAATCGAAAACTGGCCAGATCTTGCAATCGTGGTGTCATCTGAAAGGGAACATGCTCCACTTTCGATTGATGCACCTGTCATATCTTTATGTGCTTTACATTCGGAATTAACCGCAAAAGCAGGCGAACGTTTATGTGCAACTGCTTGACTTTTTTGCGTAAATCTACCATTTTCTCCATTACCCGAGGTCAGCTATGCTCAAGAAAGGCTTCGTACATGCGATTCTGCAAAATCGAAAATTGGCCAGATCTTGCAATCGTGGTGTCATCTGAAAGGGAACATGCTCCACTTTCCATTGATGCACCTGTCCTATCTCTATGTGCTTTACATTTGGAATTAACCGCAAAAGCAGGCGAACGTTTGTGTGCAACTGCTTGACTTTTTTGCGTCAATCTGCCATTTTCTCCATTACCCGAGGTTAGCTCCGCTCAAAGAAGGCTTCGTACATGCGATTCTGCAAAATTGAAAATTGGCCAGATCTTGCAATCGTGGTGTCATCTGAAAGGAAACATGCTCCACTTTCGATTGATGCACCTCTCATATCTCTATGTGCTTTACTTTCGGAAATAACCGCAAAAGGAGGAAAAGGTTTGTGTGCAACTGCTTGACTTTTTTGCGTCAATCTGCTATTTCTCCATTACCCGAGGTTAGCTATGCTCAAAAAAGGCTCCGTATATGCCAATCTCAAAAATCAAAAATTGGCCAGATCTTGCAATCGTGGTGTCATCTGGAAGGGAACATGCTCCTCTTTCGATTGATGCACCTCTCATATCTCTATGTGCTTTACTTTCGGAAATAACCTCAAAAGGAGGCGAACGTTTGTGTGCAACTGCTTGACTTTGTTGCGTCAATCTCCCATTTTCTCCATTACCCGAGGTCAGCTCCTCTCAAAGAAGGCTTCGTACATGCGATTCTGAAAAAGCAACAATTGTCCAGATCTTGCAATCGTGGTATCATCTGAAAGAGAACATGCCCCACTTTCGATTGATGTACCTCTCATATCTCTATGTGCTTTACTTTCCCAAATAACCGCAAAAGGAGGAAAATGTTTGTGTGCAACTGCTTGACTTTTTTGCGTAAATCTGCTATTTTCTCCATTACCCGAGGTCAGCTATGCTCAAGAAAGGCTTCGTACATGCGATTCTGAAAAATCGAAAACTGGCCAGATCTTGCAATCGTGGTGTCATCTGAAAGGGAACATGCTCCACTTTCGATTGATGCACCTGTCATATCTTTATGTGCTTTACATTCGGAATTAACCGCAAAAGCAGGCGAACGTTTATGTGCAACTGCTTGACTTTTTTGCGTAAATCTACCATTTTCTCCATTACCCGAGGTCAGCTATGCTCAAGAAAGGCTTCGTACATGCGATTCTGCAAAATCGAAAATTGGCCAGATCTTGCAATCGTGGTGTCATCTGAAAGGGAACATGCTCCACTTTCCATTGATGCACCTGTCCTATCTCTATGTGCTTTACATTTGGAATTAACCGCAAAAGCAGGCGAACGTTTGTGTGCAACTGCTTGACTTTTTTGCGTCAATCTGCCATTTTCTCCATTACCCGAGGTTAGCTCCGCTCAAAGAAGGCTTCGTACATGCGATTCTGAAAAATCGAAAATTGGCCAGATCTTGCAATCGTGGTGTCATCTGAAAGGGAACATGCTCCACTTTCGATTGATGCACCCATCATATCTCTATGTGCTTTACATTCGGAATTAACCGCAAAAGGAGGGAGAGGTTTGTGCGCAACTGCTTGACTTATTGCGTAAATCTGCTATTTTCTCCATTACCCGAGGTTAGCTATGCTCAAAAAAGGCTCCGTATATGCCAATCTCAAAAATCAAAAATTGGTCAGATCTTGCAATCGTGGTGTCATCTGGAAGGGAACATGCTCCACTTTCGATTGATGCACCTGTCATATCTCTATGTGCTTTACTTTCGGAATTCACCGCAAAAGGAGGCGAACGTTTGTGTGCAACTGCTTGACTTTTTTGCGTCAATCTGCCATTTTCTCCATTACCCGAGGTCAGCTCCGCTCAAAGAAGGCTTCGTACATGCGATTCTGCAAAATCGACAATTGGCCAGATCTTGGAATCATGGTGTCATCTGAAAGGGAACATGCTCCACTTTTGATTGATGCACCCCTCATATCTCTATGTGCTTTACTTTCGGAAATAACCTCAAAAGGAGGCGAACGTTTGTGTGCAACTGCTTGACTTATTGCGTAAATCTGCCATTTTCTCCATTACCCGAGGTCAGCTCCGCTCAAAGAAGGCTCCGTATATGCCAATCTGAAAAATCAAGAATTTTTCCAGATCTTGCAATCGTGGTGTCATCTGGAAGGGAACATGCTCCTCTTTCGATTGATGCACCCCTCATATCTTTATGTGCTTTACTTTCGGAAATAACTGCAAAAGGAGGCGAATGTTTGTGTGCAACTGCTTGACTTTCTTGCGTCAATCTGCCATTTTCTCCATTACCCGAGGTCAGCTCCGCTCAAAGAAGGCTTCGTACATGCGATTCTGCAAAATCGAAAATTGGCCAGATCTTGTAATCGTGGTGTCATCTGAAAGGGAACACGCTCCACTTTCGATTGATGCACCCCTCATATCTCTATGTGCTTTACATTCGGAAATAACCGCAAAAGGAGGCGAACGTTTGTGTGCAACTGCTTGACTTATTGCGTAAATCTGCCATTTTCTCCATTACCCGAGGTTAGCTATGCTCAAAAAAGGCTTCGTACATGCGATTCTGAAAAATCGAAAATTGGCCAGATCTTGCAATCGTGGTGTCATCTGGAAGGGAACATGCTCCACTTTTGTTAGATGCACCCCTCATATCTCTATGTGCTTTACATTCAGAATTAACCGCAAAAGCAGGCGAATGTTTGTGTGCAACTACTTGACTTTTTTGCGTCAATCTGCCATTTTTCTCCATTACCCGAGGTCAGCTCCGCTCAAAAAAGGCTTCGTACATGCGATTCTGAAAAATCGAAAATTGGCCAGATCTTGCAATCGTGGTGTCATCTGAAAGGGAACATGCTCCTCTTTCGATTGATGCAGCTCTCATATCTCTATGTGCTTTACATTCGGAAATAACCTGAAAAGGAGGCGAACGTTTGTGTGCAACTGCTTGACTTTTTTGCGTAAATCTGCCATTTTCTCCATTACCCGAGGTCAGCACCGCTCAAGGAAGGCTCCGTGTATGCAAATCTGAAAAATCAAAAATTGGCCAGATCTTGGAATCGTGGTGTCATCTGGAAGGGAACACGCTCCTCTTTTGATTGATGCACCCCTCATATCTCTATGTGCTTTACTTTCCCAAATAACCGCAAAAGGAGGAAGAGGTTTGTGTGCAACTGCTTGACTTATTGCGTAAATTTTCTCCATTACCCGAGGTCAGCATCGCTCAAAGAAGGCTCCGTATATGCGAATCTGAAATATAAAAAATTTTTCCAGTTCTTGCAATCGTGGTGTCATCTGGAAGGGAACATGCTCCTCTTTCGATTGATGCACCTCTCATATCTCTATGTGCTTTACTTTCGGAAATAACCGCAAAAGGAGGCGAACGTTTGTGTGCAACTGCTTGACCTTTTTGCGTCAATCTGCCATTTTCTCCATTACCCGAGGTCAGCTCCGCTAAAAAAAAAGGCTTCGTACATGCGATTCTGAAAAATCGAAAATTGGCCAGATCTTGCAATCGTGGTGTCATCTGGAAGGGAACACGCTCCTCTTTCGATTGATGCACCTCTCATATCTCTATGTGCTTTACTTTCGGAAATAAACGCAAAAGGAGGCGAACGTTTGTGTGCAACTGCTTGACTTTTTTGCGTCAATCTGCCATTTTCTCCATTACCCGAGGTCAGCACCGCTCAAAGAAGGCTTCGTACATGCGATTCTGCAAAATTGAAAATTGGCCAGATCTTGCAATCGTGGTGTCATCTGAAAGGGAACACGCTCCACTTTCGATTGATGCACCCCTCATATCTCTATGTGCTTTACTTTCCAAAATAACCGCAAAAGGAGGAAAAGGTTTGTGTGCAACTGCTTGACTTATTGCGTAAATCTGCCATTTTCTCCATTACCCGAGGTTAGCTATGCTCAAAAAAGGCTTCGTACATGCGATTCTGAAAAATCGAAAATTGGCCAGATCTTGCAATCGTGGTGTCATCTGGAAGGGAACATGCTCCACTTTCGATTGATGCACCTCTCATATCTCTATGTGCTTTACTTTCGGAAATAACCGCAAAAGGAGGCGAACGTTTGTGTGCAACTGCTTGACTTTTTTGCGTAAATCTGCCATTTTCTCCATTACCCGAGGTCAGCACCGCTCAAGGAAGGCTCCGTGTATGCAAATCTGAAAAATCAAAAATTGGCCAGATCTTGGAATCGTGGTGTCATCTGGAAGGGAACACGCTCCTCTTTTGATTGATGCACCCCTCATATCTCTATGTGCTTTACTTTCCCAAATAACCGCAAAAGGAGGAAGAGGTTTGTGTGCAACTGCTTGACTTATTGCGTAAATTTTCTCCATTACCCGAGGTCAGCATCGCTCAAAGAAGGCTCCGTATATGCGAATCTGAAATATAAAAAATTTTCCAGTTCTTGCAATCGTGGTGTCATCTGGAAGGGAACATGCTCCTCTTTCGATTGATGCACCTCTCATATCTCTATGTGCTTTACTTTCGGAAATAACCGCAAAAGGAGGCGAACGTTTGTGTGCAACTGCTTGACCTTTTTGCGTCAATCTGCCATTTTCTCCATTACCCGAGGTCAGCTCCGCTAAAAAAAAGGCTTCGTACATGCGATTCTGAAAAATCGAAAATTGGCCAGATCTTGCAATCGTGGTGTCATCTGGAAGGGAACATGCTCCACTTTCGATTGATGCACCTCTCATATCTCTATGTGCTTTACTTTCGGAAATAACCGCAAAAGGAGGCGAACGTTTGTGTGCAACTGCTTGACTTTTTGCGTCAATCTGCCATTTTCTCCATTACCCGAGGTCAGCTCCGCTCAAAGAAGGCTTCGTACATGCTATTCTGAAAAATCGAAAATTGGGCAGATCTTGGAATCGTGGTGTCATCTGGAAGGGAACATGCTCCTCTTTCGATTGATGCACCTCTCATATCTTTATGTGCTTTACATTCGGAATTAACTGCAAAAGCAGGCGAACGTTTGTGTGCAACTGCTTGCTTGACTTTGTTGCGTAAATCTGCCATTTTCTCCATTACCCGAGGTCAGCTCCGCTAAAAAAAAAGGCTTCGTACATGCGATTCTGAAAAATCGAAAATTGGCCAGATCTTGCAATCGTGGTGTCATCTGGAAGGGAACACGCTCCTCTTTCGATTGATGCACCTCTCATATCTCTATGTGCTTTACTTTCGGAAATAAACGCAAAAGGAGGCGAACGTTTGTGTGCAACTGCTTGACTTTTTTGCGTCAATCTGCCATTTTCTCCATTACCCGAGGTCAGCACCGCTCAAAGAAGGCTTCGTACATGCGATTCTGCAAAATTGAAAATTGGCCAGATCTTGCAATCGTGGTGTCATCTGAAAGGGAACACGCTCCACTTTCGATTGATGCACCCCTCATATCTCTATGTGCTTTACTTTCCAAAATAACCGCAAAAGGAGGAAAAGGTTTGTGTGCAACTGCTTGACTTATTGCGTAAATCTGCCATTTTCTCCATTACCCGAGGTTAGCTATGCTCAAAAAAGGCTTCGTACATGCGATTCTGAAAAATCGAAAATTGGCCAGATCTTGCAATCGTGGTGTCATCTGGAAGGGAACATGCTCCACTTTCGATTGATGCACCTCTCATATCTCTATGTGCTTTACTTTCGGAAATAACCGCAAAAGGAGGCGAACGTTTGTGTGCAACTGCTTGACTTTTTTGCGTAAATCTGCCATTTTCTCCATTACCCGAGGTCAGCACCGCTCAAGGAAGGCTCCGTGTATGCAAATCTGAAAAATCAAAAATTGGCCAGATCTTGGAATCGTGGTGTCATCTGGAAGGGAACACGCTCCTCTTTTGATTGATGCACCCCTCATATCTCTATGTGCTTTACTTTCCCAAATAACCGCAAAAGGAGGAAGAGGTTTGTGTGCAACTGCTTGACTTATTGCGTAAATTTTCTCCATTACCTGAGGTCAGCATCGCTCAAAGAAGGCTCCGTATATGCGAATCTGAAATATAAAAAATTTTCCAGTTCTTGCAATCGTGGTGTCATCTGGAAGGGAACATGCTCCTCTTTCGATTGATGCACCTCTCATATCTCTATGTGCTTTACTTTCGGAAATAACCGCAAAAGGAGGCGAACGTTTGTGTGCAACTGCTTGACCTTTTTGCGTCAATCTGCCATTTTCTCCATTACCCGAGGTCAGCTCCGCTAAAAAAAAGGCTTCGTATATGCGATTCTGAAAAATCGAAAATTGGCCAGATCTTGCAATCGTGGTGTCATCTGGAAGGGAACATGCTCCACTTTCGATTGATGCACCTCTCATATCTCTATGTGCTTTACTTTCGGAAATAACCGCAAAAGGAGGCGAACGTTTGTGTGCAACTGCTTGACTTTTTGCGTCAATCTGCCATTTTCTCCATTACCCGAGGTCAGCTCCGCTCAAAGAAGGCTTCGTACATGCTATTCTGAAAAATCGAAAATTGGGCAGATCTTGGAATCGTGGTGTCATCTGGAAGGGAACATGCTCCTCTTTCGATTGATGCACCTCTCATATCTTTATGTGCTTTACATTCGGAATTAACTGCAAAAGCAGGCGAACGTTTGTGTGCAACTGCTTGCTTGACTTTGTTGCGTAAATCTGCCATTTTCTCCATTACCCGAGGTCAGCTCCGCTCAAAAAAGGCTTCGTACATGCGATTCTAAAAAATTAAAAATTGGCCAGATCTTGCAATCGTGGTGTCATCTGAAAGGGAACACGCTTCTCTTTCGATTGATGCACCCCTCATATCTCTATGTACTTTACTTTCCAAAATAACCGCAAAAGGAGGAAAATGTTTGTGTGCAACTGCTTGACTTATTGCGTAAATCTGCCATTTTCTCCATTACCCGAGGTCAGCACCGCTCAAAGAAGGCTCCGTATATGCCAATCTGAAAAATGAAAAATTTTTCCAGCTTTTGCAATCGTGGTGTCATCTGGAAGGGAACATGCTCCTCTTTCGATTGACGCACCTCTCATATCTCTATGTGCTTTACTTTCGGAAATAACCGCAAAAGGAGGCGAACGTTTGTGTGCAACTGCTTGACTTTTTTGCGTCAATCTGCCATTTTCTCCATTACCCGAGGTCAGCACCGCTCAAAGAAGGCTTCGTACATGCGATTCTGCAAAATCGAAAATTGGCCAGATCTTGCAATCGTGGTGTCATCTGAAAGGGAACATGCTCCACTTTCGATTGATGCACCCTTCATATCTCTATGTGCTTTACATTCGGAATTAACCGCAAAAGGAAAAAAAGGTTTGCGCGCAACTGCTTGACTTATTGCGTAAATCTGCTATTTTCTCCATTACCCGAGGTTAGCTATGCTCAAAAAAGGCTCCGTATATGCCAATCTCAAAAATCAAAAATTGGCCAGATCTTGCAATCGTGGTGTCATCTGGAAGGGAACATGCTCCTCTTTCGATTGATGCACCTCTCATATATCTATGTGCTTTACTTTCGGAAATAACCTCAAAAGGAGGCGAACGTTTGTGTGCAACTGCTTGACTTTTTTGCGTCAATCTCCCATTTTCTCCATTACCCGAGGTCAGCTCCTCTCAAAGAAGGCTTCGTACATGCGATTCTGAAAAAGCAACAATTGTCCAGATCTTGCAATCGTGGTATCATCTGAAAGAGAACATGCCCCACTTTCGATTGATGTACCTCTCATATCTCTATGTGCTTTACTTTCCCAAATAACCGCAAAAGGAGGAAAATGTTTGTGTGCAACTGCTTGACTTTTTTGCGTAAATCTGCTATTTTCTCCATTACCCGAGGTCAGCTATGCTCAAGAAAGGCTTCGTACATGCGATTCTGAAAAATTGAAAATTGGCCAGATCTTGCAATCGTGGTGTCATCTGAAAGGGAACATGCTCCACTTTCGATTGATGCACCTGTCATATCTCTATGTGCTTTACTTTCGGAAATAACCGCAAAAGGAGGCGAACGTTTGTGTGCAACTGCTTGACCTTTTTGCGTCAATCTGCCATTTTCTCCATTACCCGAGGTCAGCTCCGCTAAAAAAAAGGCTTCGTACATGCGATTCTGAAAAATCGAAAATTGGCCAGATCTTGCAATCGTGGTGTCATCTGGAAGGGAACATGCTCCACTTTCGATTGATGCACCTCTCATATCTCTATGTGCTTTACTTTCGGAAATAACCGCAAAAGGAGGCGAACGTTTGTGTGCAACTGCTTGACTTTTTGCGTCAATCTGCCATTTTCTCCATTACCCGAGGTCAGCTCCGCTCAAAGAAGGCTTCGTACATGCTATTCTGAAAAATCGAAAATTGGGCAGATCTTGGAATCGTGGTGTCATCTGGAAGGGAACATGCTCCTCTTTCGATTGATGCACCTCTCATATCTTTATGTGCTTTACATTCGGAATTAACTGCAAAAGCAGGCGAACGTTTGTGTGCAACTGCTTGCTTGACTTTGTTGCGTAAATCTGCCATTTTCTCCATTACCCGAGGTCAGCTCCGCTAAAAAAAAAGGCTTCGTACATGCGATTCTGAAAAATCGAAAATTGGCCAGATCTTGCAATCGTGGTGTCATCTGGAAGGGAACACGCTCCTCTTTCGATTGATGCACCTCTCATATCTCTATGTGCTTTACTTTCGGAAATAAACGCAAAAGGAGGCGAACGTTTGTGTGCAACTGCTTGACTTTTTTGCGTCAATCTGCCATTTTCTCCATTACCCGAGGTCAGCACCGCTCAAAGAAGGCTTCGTACATGCGTTTCTGCAAAATTGAAAATTGGCCAGATCTTGCAATCGTGGTGTCATCTGAAAGGGAACACGCTCCACTTTCGATTGATGCACCCCTCATATCTCTATGTGCTTTACTTTCCAAAATAACCGCAAAAGGAGGAAAAGGTTTGTGTGCAACTGCTTGACTTATTGCGTAAATCTGCCATTTTCTCCATTACCCGAGGTTAGCTATGCTCAAAAAAGGCTTCGTACATGCGATTCTGAAAAATCGAAAATTGGCCAGATCTTGCAATCGTGGTGTCATCTGGAAGGGAACATGCTCCACTTTCGATTGATGCACCTCTCATATCTCTATGTGCTTTACTTTCGGAAATAACCGCAAAAGGAGGCGAACGTTTGTGTGCAACTGCTTGACTTTTTTGCGTAAATCTGCCATTTTCTCCATTACCCGAGGTCAGCACCGCTCAAGGAAGGCTCCGTGTATGCAAATCTGAAAAATCAAAAATTGGCCAGATCTTGGAATCGTGGTGTCATCTGGAAGGGAACACGCTCCTCTTTTGATTGATGCACCCCTCATATCTCTATGTGCTTTACTTTCCCAAATAACCGCAAAAGGAGGAAGAGGTTTGTGTGCAACTGCTTGACTTATTGCGTAAATTTTCTCCATTACCCGAGGTCAGCATCGCTCAAAGAAGGCTCCGTATATGCGAATCTGAAATATAAAAAATTTTCCAGTTCTTGCAATCGTGGTGTCATCTGGAAGGGAACATGCTCCTCTTTCGATTGATGCACCTCTCATATCTCTATGTGCTTTACTTTCGGAAATAACCGCAAAAGGAGGCGAACGTTTGTGTGCAACTGCTTGACCTTTTTGCGTCAATCTGCCATTTTCTCCATTACCCGAGGTCAGCTCCGCTAAAAAAAAGGCTTCGTATATGCGATTCTGAAAAATCGAAAATTGGCCAGATCTTGCAATCGTGGTGTCATCTGGAAGGGAACATGCTCCACTTTCGATTGATGCACCTCTCATATCTCTATGTGCTTTACTTTCGGAAATAACCGCAAAAGGAGGCGAACGTTTGTGTGCAACTGCTTGACTTTTTGCGTCAATCTGCCATTTTCTCCATTACCCGAGGTCAGCTCCGCTCAAAGAAGGCTTCGTACATGCTATTCTGAAAAATCGAAAATTGGGCAGATCTTGGAATCGTGGTGTCATCTGGAAGGGAACATGCTCCTCTTTCGATTGATGCACCTCTCATATCTTTATGTGCTTTACATTCGGAATTAACTGCAAAAGCAGGCGAACGTTTGTGTGCAACTGCTTGCTTGACTTTGTTGCGTAAATCTGCCATTTTCTCCATTACCCGAGGTCAGCTCCGCTCAAAAAAGGCTTCGTACATGCGATTCTAAAAAATTAAAAATTGGCCAGATCTTGCAATCGTGGTGTCATCTGAAAGGGAACACGCTTCTCTTTCGATTGATGCACCCCTCATATCTCTATGTACTTTACTTTCCAAAATAACCGCAAAAGGAGGAAAATGTTTGTGTGCAACTGCTTGACTTATTGCGTAAATCTGCCATTTTCTCCATTACCCGAGGTCAGCACCGCTCAAAGAAGGCTCCGTATATGCCAATCTGAAAAATGAAAAATTTTTCCAGTTTTTGCAATCGTGGTGTCATCTGGAAGGGAACATGCTCCTCTTTCGATTGACGCACCTCTCATATCTCTATGTGCTTTACTTTCGGAAATAACCGCAAAAGGAGGCGAACGTTTGTGTGCAACTGCTTGACTTTTTTGCGTCAATCTGCCATTTTCTCCATTACCCGAGGTCAGCACCGCTCAAAGAAGGCTTCGTACATGCGATTCTGCAAAATCGAAAATTGGCCAGATCTTGCAATCGTGGTGTCATCTGAAAGGGAACATGCTCCACTTTCGATTGATGCACCCCTCATATCTCTATGTGCTTTACATTCGGAATTAACCGCAAAAGGAAAAAAAGGTTTGCGCGCAACTGCTTGACTTATTGCGTAAATCTGCTATTTTCTCCATTACCCGAGGTTAGCTATGCTCAAAAAAGGCTCCGTATATGCCAATCTCAAAAATCAAAAATTGGCCAGATCTTGCAATCGTGGTGTCATCTGGAAGGGAACATGCTCCTCTTTCGATTGATGCACCTCTCATATATCTATGTGCTTTACTTTCGGAAATAACCTCAAAAGGAGGCGAACGTTTGTGTGCAACTGCTTGACTTTTTTGCGTCAATCTCCCATTTTCTCCATTACCCGAGGTCAGCTCCTCTCAAAGAAGGCTTCGTACATGCGATTCTGAAAAAGCAACAATTGTCCAGATCTTGCAATCGTGGTATCATCTGAAAGAGAACATGCCCCACTTTCGATTGATGTACCTCTCATATCTCTATGTGCTTTACTTTCCCAAATAACCGCAAAAGGAGGAAAATGTTTGTGTGCAACTGCTTGACTTTTTTGCGTAAATCTGCTATTTTCTCCATTACCCGAGGTCAGCTATGCTCAAGAAAGGCTTCGTACATGCGATTCTGAAAAATTGAAAATTGGCCAGATCTTGCAATCGTGGTGTCATCTGAAAGGGAACATGCTCCACTTTCGATTGATGCACCTGTCATATCTTTATGTGCTTTACATTCGGAATTAACCGCAAAAGCAGGCGAACGTTTATGTGCAACTGCTTGACTTTTTTGCGTAAATCTGCCATTTTCTCCATTACCCGAGGTCAGCTATGCTCAAGAAAGGCTTCGTACATGCGATTCTGCAAAATCGAAAATTGGCCAGATCTTGCAATCGTGGTGTCATCTGAAAGGGAACATGCTCCACTTTCGATTGATGCACCTGTCCTATCTCTATGTGCTTTACATTTGGAATTAACCGCAAAAGCAGGCGAACGTTTGTGTGCAACTGCTTGACTTTTTTGCGTCAATCTGCCATTTTCTCCATTACCCGAGGTTAGCTCCGCTCAAAGAAGGCTTCGTACATGCGATTCTGCAAAATCGAAAATTGGCCAGATCTTGCAATCGTGGTGTCATCTGAAAGGGAACATGCTCCACTTTCGATTGATGCACCCCTCATATCTCTATGTGCTTTACATTCGGAATTAACCGCAAAAGGAGGGAAAGGTTTGTGCGCAACTGCTTGACTTATTGCGTAAATCTGCTATTTTCTCCATTACCCGAGGTTAGCTATGCTCAAAAAAGGCTCCGTATATGCCAATCTCAAAAATCAAAAATTGGCCAGATCTTGCAATCGTGGTGTCATCTGGAAGGGAACATGCTCCTCTTTCGATTGATGCACCTCTCATATCTCTATGTGCTTTACTTTCGGAAATAACCTCAAAAGGAGGCGAACGTTTGTGTGCAACTGCTTGACTTTTTTGCGTCAATCTCCCATTTTCTCCATTACCCGAGGTCAGCTCCTCTCAAAGAAGGCTTCGTACATGCGATTCTGAAAAATCGAAAATTGGCCAGATCTTGCAATCGTGGTGTCATCTGAAAGGGAACACGCTTCTCTTTCGATTGATGCACCCCTCATATCTCTATGTGCTTTACTTTCGGAAATAACCGCAAAAGGAGACGAACATTTGTTTGCAACTGCTTGACTTTTTTGCGTAAATCTGCCATTTTCTCCATTACCCGAGGTCAGCTATGCTCAAAAAAGGCTTCGTACATGCGATTCTGAAAAATCAAAAATTGGCCAGATCTTGCAATCGTGGTGTCATCTGAAAGGGAACACGCTTCTCTTTCGATTGATGCACCCCTCATATCTCTATGTGCTTTACTTTCCCAAATAACCGCAAAAGGAGGAAAATGTTTGTGTGCAACTGCTTGACTTTTTTGCGTCAATCTGCCATTTTCTCCATTACCCGAGGTCAGCTATGCTCAAGAAAGGCTTCGTACATGCGATTCTGAAAAATCAAAAATTGGCCAGATCTTGCAATCGTGGTGTCATCTGAAAGGGAACATGCTCCACTTTCGATTGATGCACCTGTCATATCTCTATGTGCTTTACTTTCGGAATTCACCGCAAAAGGAGGCGAACGTTTGTGTGCAACTGCTTGACTTTTTTGCGTCAATCTGCCATTTTCTCCATTACCCGAGGTCAGCTCCGCTCAAAGAAGGCTTCGTACATGCGATTCTGCAAAATCGACAATTGGCCAGATCTTGGAATCATGGTGTCATCTGAAAGGGAACATGCTCCACTTTTGATTGATGCACCCCTCATATCTCTATGTGCTTTACTTTCGGAAATAACCTCAAAAGGAGGCGAACGTTTGTGTGCAACTGCTTGACTTATTGCGTAAATCTGCCATTTTCTCCATTACCCGAGGTCAGCTCCGCTCAAAGAAGGCTCCGTATATGCCAATCTGAAAAATCAAGAATTTTTCCAGATCTTGCAATCGTGGTGTCATCTGAAAGGGAACAGGCTCCTCTTTCGATTGATGCAGCTCTCATATCTCTATGTGCTTTACATTCGGAAATAACCTGAAAAGGAGGCGAACGTTTGTGTGCAACTGCTTGACTTTTTTGCGTAAATCTGCCATTTTCTCCATTACCCGAGGTCAGCACCGCTCAAGGAAGGCTCCGTGTATGCAAATCTGAAAAATCAAAAATTGGCCAGATCTTGGAATCGTGGTGTCATCTGGAAGGGAACACGCTCCACTTTTGATTGATGCACCCCTCATATCTCTATGTGCTTTACTTTCCAAAATAACCGCAAAAGGAGGAAAAGGTTTGTGTGCAACTGCTTGACTTATTGCGTAAATCTGCCATTTTCTCCATAACCCGAGGTTAGCTATGCTCAAAAAAGGCTTCGTACATGCGATTCTGAAAAATCGAAAATTGGCCAGATCTTGCAATCGTGGTGTCATCTGGAAGGGAACATGCTCCACTTTCGATTGATGCACCTCTCATATCTCTATGTGCTTTACTTTCGGAAATAACCGCAAAAGGAGGCGAACGTTTGTGTGCAACTGCTTGACTTTTTTGCGTAAATCTGCCATTTTCTCCATTACCCGAGGTCAGCACCGCTCAAGGAAGGCTCCGTGTATGCAAATCTGAAAAATCAAAAATTGGCCAGATCTTGGAATCGTGGTGTCATCTGGAAGGGAACACGCTCCTCTTTCGATTGATGCACCCCTCATATCTCTATGTGCTTTACTTTCCCAAATAACCGCAAAAGGAGGAAGAGGTTTGTGCGCAACTGCTTGACTTATTGCGTAAATTTTCTCCATTACCCGAGGTCAGCATCGCTCAAAGAAGGCTCCGTATATGCGAATCTGAAATATAAAAATTTTTTCCAGTTCTTGCAATCGTGGTGTCATCTGGAAGGGAACATGCTCCTCTTTCGATTGATGCACCTCTCATATCTCTATGTGCTTTACTTTCGGAAATAACCGCAAAAGGAGGCGAACGTTTGTGTGCAACTGCTTGACCTTTTTGCGTCAATCTGCCATTTTCTCCATTACCCGAGGTCAGCTCCGCTAAAAAAAAGGCTTCGTACATGCGATTCTGAAAAATCGAAAATTGGCCAGATCTTGCAATCGTGGTGTCATCTGGAAGGGAACATGCTCCACTTTCGATTGATGCACCTCTCATATCTCTATGTGCTTTACTTTCGGAAATAACCGCAAAAGGAGGCGAACGTTTGTGTGCAACTGCTTGACTTTCTGCGTCAATCTGCCATTTTCTCCATTACCCGAGGTCAGCTCCGCTCAAAGAAGGCTTCGTACATGCTATTCTGAAAAATCGAAAATTGGGCAGATCTTGGAATCGTGGTGTCATCTGGAAGGGAACATGCTCCTCTTTCGATTGATGCACCTCTCATATCTTTATGTGCTTTACATTCGGAATTAACTGCAAAAGCAGGCGAACGTTTGTGTGCAACTGCTTGCTTGACTTTGTTGCGTAAATCTGCCATTTTCTCCATTACCCGAGGTCAGCTCCGCTCAAAAAAGGCTTCGTACATGCGATTCTAAAAAATTAAAAATTGGCCAGATCTTGCAATCGTGGTGTCATCTGAAAGGGAACACGCTTCTCTTTCGATTGATGCACCCCTCATATCTCTATGTACTTTACTTTCCAAAATAACCGCAAAAGGAGGAAAATGTTTGTGTGCAACTGCTTGACTTATTGCGTAAATCTGCCATTTTCTCCATTACCCGAGGTCAGCACCGCTCAAAGAAGGCTCCGTATATGCCAATCTGAAAAATGAAAAATTTTTCCAGTTTTTGCAATCGTGGTGTCATCTGGAAGGGAACATGCTCCTCTTTCGATTGATGCACCTCTGATATCTCTATGTGCTTTACTTTCGGAAATAACCGCAAAAGGAGGCGAACGTTTGTGTGCAACTGCTTGACTTTTTTGCGTCAATCTGCCATTTTCTCCATTACCCAAGGTCAGCACCGCTCAAAGAAGGCTTCGTACATGCGATTCTGCAAAATCGAAAATTGGCCAGATCTTGCAATCGTGGTGTCATCTGAAAGGGAACACGCTCCACTTTCGATTGATGCACCCCTCATATCTCTATGTGCTTTACTTTCCAAAATAACCGCAAAAGGAGGAAAAGGTTTGTGTGCAACTGCTTGACTTATTGCGTAAATCTGCTATTTTCTCCATTACCCGAGGTTAGCTATGCTCAAAAAAGGCTTCGTACATGCGATTCTGAAAAATCGAAAATTGGCCAGATCTTGCAATCGTGGTGTCATCTGGAAGGGAACATGCTCCACTTTCGATTGATGCACCTCTCATATCTCTATGTGCTTTACTTTCGGAAATAACCGCAAAAGGAGGCGAACGTTTGTGTGCAACTGCTTGACTTTTTTGCGTCAATCTGCCATTTTCTCCATTACCCGAGGTCAGTTCCTCTCAAAGAAGGCTTCGTACATGCGATTCTGAAAAATCGAAAATTGGCCAGATCTTGCAATCGTGGTGTCATCTGAAAGGGAACATGCTCCTCTTTCGATTGATGCACCCCTCATATCTCTATGTGCTTTACTTTCGGAAATAACCGCAAAAGGAGGAAAATGTTTGTGTGCAACTGCCTGACTTTTTTCGTCAATCTGCCATTTTCTCCATTACCCGAAACAGCTCCGCTAAAAAAAGGCTTCGTACATGCGATTCTGAAAAATCAAAAATTGGCAAGATCTTGTAATCGTGGTGTCATCTGAAAGGGAACACGCTTCTCTTTCGATTGATGCACCCCTCATATCTCTATGTGCATTACTTTCCCAAATAACCGCAAAAGGAGGAAAAGGTTTGTGTGCAACTGCTTGACTTATTGCGTAAATCAGCCATTTTCTCCATTACCCGAGGTCAGCTATGCTCAAGAAAGGCTTCGTACATGCGATTCTGAAAAATCAAGAATTGGCCAGATCTTGGAATCATAGTGTCATCTGAAAGGGAACATGCTCCACTTTTGATAGATGCACCCCTCATATCTCTATGTGCTTTACATTCAGAATTAACCGCAAAAGCAGGCGAATGTTTGTGTGCAACTACTTGACTTTTTTGCGTCAATCTGCCATTTTTCTCCATTACCCGAGGTCAGCTCCGCTCAAAAAAGGCTTCGTACATGCGATTCTGAAAAATCGAAAATTGGCCAGATCTTGCAATCGTGGTGTCATCTGAAAGGGAACATGCTCCTCTTTCGATTGATGCAGCTCTCATATCTCTATGTGCTTTACATTCGGAAATAACCTGAAAAGGAGGCGAACGTTTATGTGCAACTGCTTGACTTTTTTGCGTAAATCTGCCATTTTCTCCATTACCCGAGGTCAGCTCCGCTCAAAGAAGGCTCCGTGTATACAAATCTGAAAAATCAAAAATTGGCCAGATCTTGCAATCGTGGTGTCATCTGGAAGGGAACACGCTCCTCTTTTGATTGATGCACCCCTCATATCTCTATGTGCTTTACTTTCCCAAATAACCGCAAAAGGAGGAAGAGGTTTGTGTGCAACTGCTTGACTTATTGCGTAAATTTTCTCCATTACCCGAGGTCAGCATCGCTCAAAGAAGGCTCCGTATATGCGAATCTGAAATATAAAAAAATTTTCCAGTTCTTGCAATCGTGGTGTCATCTGGAAGGGAACATGCTCCTCTTTCGATTGATGCACCTCTCATATCTCTATAGGCTTTACTTTCGCAAATAACCGCAAAAGGAGGGAAAGGTTTGTGTGCAACTGCTTGACCTTTTTGCGTCAATCTGCCATTTTCTCCATTACCCGAGGTCAGCTCCGCTAAAAAAAAAGGCTTCGTACATGCGATTCTGAAAAATCGAAAATTGGCCAGATCTTGGAATCGTGGTGTCATCTGGAAGGGAACACGCTCCTCTTTCGATTGATGCACCTCTCATATCTCTATGTGCTTTACTTTCGGAAATAACCGCAAAAGGAGGCGAACGTTTGTGTGCAACTGCTTGACTTTTTTGCGTCAATCTGCCATTTTCTCCATTACCCGAGGTCAGCACCGCTCAAAGAAGGCTTCGTACATGCGATTCTGCAAAATTGAAAATTGGCCAGATCTTGCAATCGTGGTGTCATCTGAAAGGGAACACGCTCCACTTTCGATTGATGCACCCCTCATATCTCTATGTGCTTTACTTTCCAAAATAACCGCAAAAGGAGGAAAAGGTTTGTGTGCAACTGCTTGACTTATTGCGTAAATCTGCTATTTTCTCCATTACCCGAGGTTAGCTATGCTCAAAAAAGGCTTCGTACATGCGATTCTGAAAAATCGAAAATTGGCCAGATCTTGCAATCGTGGTGTCATCTGGAAGGGAACATGCTCCACTTTCGATTGATGCACCTCTCATATCTCTATGTGCTTTACTTTCGGAAATAACCGCAAAAGGAGGCGAACGTTTGTGTGCAACTGCTTGACTTTTTTGCGTCAATCTGCCATTTTCTCCATTACCCGAGGTCAGTTCCTCTCAAAGAAGGCTTCGTACATGCGATTCTGAAAAATCGAAAATTGGCCAGATCTTGCAATCGTGGTGTCATCTGAAAGGGAACATGCTCCTCTTTCGATTGATGCACCCCTCATATCTCTATGTGCTTTACTTTCGGAAATAACCGCAAAAGGAGGAAAATGTTTGTGTGCAACTGCCTGACTTTTTTCGTCAATCTGCCATTTTCTCCATTACCCGAAACAGCTCCGCTAAAAAAAGGCTTCGTACATGCGATTCTGAAAAATCAAAAATTGGCAAGATCTTGTAATCGTGGTGTCATCTGAAAGGGAACACGCTTCTCTTTCGATTGATGCACCCCTCATATCTCTATGTGCATTACTTTCCCAAATAACCGCAAAAGGAGGAAAAGGTTTGTGTGCAACTGCTTGACTTATTGCGTAAATCAGCCATTTTCTCCATTACCCGAGGTCAGCTATGCTCAAGAAAGGCTTCGTACATGCGATTCTGAAAAATCAAGAATTGGCCAGATCTTGGAATCATAGTGTCATCTGAAAGGGAACATGCTCCACTTTTGATAGATGCACCCCTCATATCTCTATGTGCTTTACATTCAGAATTAACCGCAAAAGCAGGCGAATGTTTGTGTGCAACTACTTGACTTTTTTGCGTCAATCTGCCATTTTTCTCCATTACCCGAGGTCAGCTCCGCTCAAAAAAGGCTTCGTACATGCGATTCTGAAAAATCGAAAATTGGTTAGATCTTGCAATCGTGGTGTCATCTGAAAGGGAACAGGCTCCTCTTTCGATTGATGCAGCTCTCATATCTCTATGTGCTTTACATTGGGAAATAACCTGAAAAGGAGGCGAACGTTTGTGTGCAACTGCTTGACTTTTTTGCGTAAATCTGCCATTTTCTCCATTACCCGAGGTCAGCACCGCTCAAGGAAGGCTCCGTGTATGCAAATCTGAAAAATCAAAAATTGGCCAGATCTTGGAAACGTGGTGTCATCTGGAAGGGAACACGCTCCACTTTTGATTGATGCACCCCTCATATCTCTATGTGCTTTACTTTCCCAAATAACCGCAAAAGGAGGAAGAGGTTTGTGTGCAACTGCTTGACTTATTGCGTAAATTTTCTCCATTACCCGAGGTCAGCATCGCTCAAAGAAGGCTCCGTATATGCGAATCTGAAATATAAAAAATGTTTCCAGTTCTTGCAATCGTGGTGTCATCTGGAAGGGAACATGCTCCTCTTTCGATTGATGCACCTCTCATATCTCTATGTGCTTTACTTTCGCAAATAACCGCAAAAGGAGGCGAACGTTTGTGTGCAACTGCTTGACCTTTTTGCGTCAATCTGCCATTTTCTCCATTACCCGAGGTCAGCTCCGCTAAAAAAAAAGGCTTCGTACATGCGATTCTGAAAAATCGAAAATTGGCCAGATCTTGCAATCGTGGTGTCATCTGGAAGGGAACACGCTCCTCTTTCGATTGATGCACCTCTCATATCTCTATGTGCTTTACTTTCGGAAATAAACGCAAAAGGAGGCGAACGTTTGTGTGCAACTGCTTGACTTTTTTGCGTCAATCTGCCATTTTCTCCATTACCCGAGGTCAGCACCGCTCAAAGAAGGCTTCGTACATGCGATTCTGCAAAATTGAAAATTGGCCAGATCTTGCAATCGTGGTGTCATCTGAAAGGGAACACGCTCCACTTTCGATTGATGCACCCCTCATATCTCTATGTGCTTTACTTTCCAAACTAACCGCAAAAAGAGGAAAAGGTTTGTGTGCAACTGCTTGACTTATTGCGTAAATCTGCTATTTTCTCCATTACCCGAGGTTAGCTATGCTCAAAAAAGGCTTCGTACATGCGATTCTGAAAAATCGAAAATTGGCCAGATCTTGCAATCGTGGTGTCATCTGGAAGGGAACATGCTCCACTTTCGATTGATGCACCTCTCATATCTCTATGTGCTTTACTTTCGGAAATAACCGCAAAAGGAGGCGAACGTTTGTGTGCAACTGCTTGACTTTTTTGCGTCAATCTGCCATTTTCTCCATTACCCGAGGTCAGCACCGCTCAAGGAAGGCTCCGTGTATGCAAATCTGAAAAATCGAAAATTGGCCAGATCTTGGAATCGTGGTGTCATCTGGAAGGGAACACGCTCCTCTTTTGATTGATGCACCCCTCATATCTCTATGTGCTTTACTTTCCCAAATAACCGCAAAAGGAGGAAAAGGTTTGTGTGCAACTGCTTGACTTATTGCGTAAATTTTCTCCATTACCGGAGGTCAGCTCCGCTCAAAAAAGGCTTCGTACATGCGAATCTGAAATATAAAAAAATTTTCCAGTTCTTGGAATCGTGGTGTCATCTGAAAGGGAACATGCTCCTCTTTCGATTGATGCACCCCTCATATCTCTATGTGCTTTACTTTCGGAAATAACCGCAAAAGGAGGCGAACGTTTGTGTGCAACTGCTTGACTTTTTTGCGTCAATCTGCCATTTTCTCCATTACCCGGAGGTCAGCTCCGCTAAAAAAAAGGCTTCGTATATGCGATTCTGAAAAATCGAAAATTGGCCAGATCTTGCAATCGTGGTGTCATCTGGAAGGGAACATGCTCCACTTTCGATTGATGCACCTCTCATATCTCTATGTGCTTTACTTTCGGAAATAACCGCAAAAGGAGGCGAACGTTTGTGTGCAACTGCTTGACTTTTTGCGTCAATCTGCCATTTTCTCCATTACCCGAGGTCAGCTCCGCTCAAAGAAGGCTTCGTACATGCTATTCTGAAAAATCGAAAATTGGGCAGATCTTGGAATCGTGGTGTCATCTGGAAGGGAACATGCTCCTCTTTCGATTGATGCACCTCTCATATCTTTATGTGCTTTACATTCGGAATTAACTGCAAAAGCAGGCGAACGTTTGTGTGCAACTGCTTGCTTGACTTTGTTGCGTAAATCTGCCATTTTCTCCATTACCCGAGGTCAGCTCCGCTAAAAAAAAAGGCTCGTACATGCGATTCTGAAAAATCGAAAATTGGCCAGATCTTGCAATCGTGGTGTCATCTGGAAGGGAACACGCTCCTCTTTCGATTGATGCACCTCTCATATCTCTATGTGCTTTACTTTCGGAAATAAACGCAAAAGGAGGCGAACGTTTGTGTGCAACTGCTTGACTTTTTTGCGTCAATCTGCCATTTTCTCCATTACCCGAGGTCAGCACCGCTCAAAGAAGGCTTCGTACATGCGATTCTGCAAAATTGAAAATTTGGCCAGATCTTGCAATCGTGGTGTCATCTGAAAGGGAACACGCTCCACTTTCGATTGATGCACCCCTCATATCTCTATGTGCTTTACTTTCCAAAATAACCGCAAAAGGAGGAAAAAGGTTGTGTGCAACTGCTTGACTGCTTGCGTAAATCTGCCATTTTCTCATTACCCGAGGTTAGCTATGCTCAAAAAAGGCTTCGTACATGCGATTCTGAAAATCGAAAATTGGCCAGATCTTGCAATCGTGGTGTCATCTGGAAGGGAACATGCTCCACTTTCGATTGATGCACCTCTCATATCTCTATGTGCTTTACTTTCGGAAATAACCGCAAAAGGAGGCGAACGTTTGTGTGCAAGCTGCTTGACTTTTTTGCGTAAATCTGCCATTTTCTCCATTACCGAGGTCAGCACCGCTCAAGGAAGGCTCCGTGTATGCAAATCTGAAAAATCAAAAATTGGCCAGATCTTGGAATCGTGGTGTCATCTGGAAGGGAACACGCTCCTCTTTCGATTGATGCACCCCTCATATCTCTATGTGCTTTACTTTCCCAAATAACCGCAAAAGGAGGAAGAGGTTTGTGTGCAACTGCTTGACTTATTGCGTAAATTTTCTCCATTACCAGAGGTCAGCACCGCTCAAAGAAGGCTCCGTATATGCGAATCTGAAATATAAAAAAATTTTCCAGTTCTTGCAATCGTGGTGTCATCTGGAAGGGAACATGCTCCTCTTTCGATTGATGCACCTCTCATATCTCTATGTGCTTTACTTTCGGAAATAACCGCAAAAGGAGGCGAACGTTTGTGTGCAACTGCTTGACCTTTTTGCGTCAATCTGCCATTTTCTCCATTACCCGAGGTCAGCTCCGCTAAAAAAAAGGCTTCGTATATGCGATTCTGAAAAATCGAAAATTGGCCAGATCTTGCAATCGTGGTGTCATCTGGAAGGGAACATGCTCCACTTTCGATTGATGCACCTCTCATATCTCTATGTGCTTTACTTTCGGAAATAACCGCAAAAGGAGGCGAACGTTTGTGTGCAACTGCTTGACTTTTGGC
>NC_141794.1:7005496-7056406 GCF_054643075.1 Acanthaster planci
CGAAGCCTTTTTTGAGCATAGCTAACCTCGGGTAATGGAGAAAATAGAAGATTTACGCAATAAGTCAAGCAGTTGCACACAAACCTTTTCCTCCTTTTGCAAGTTATTTTGGAAAGTAAAGCACATAGAGATATGAGGGGTGCATCAATCGAAAGTGGAGCGTGTTCCCTTTCAGATGACACCACGATTGCAAGATCTTGCCAATTTTTGATTTTTCAGAATCGCATGTACGAAGCCTTTTTTGAGCGGAGCTGACCTCGGGTAATGGAGAAAATTGCAGATTGACGCAAAAAAGTCAAGCAGTTGCACACAAACGTTCGCCTCCTTTTGCGGTTATTTCCGAAAGTAAAGCACATAGAGATATGAGAGGTGCATCAATCGAAAGTGGAGCATGTTCCCTTCCAGAGGACACGACGATTGCAAGATCTGGCCAATTTTTTAATTTTTCAGAATCGCATGTACGAAGCCTTTTTTGAGCGGAGCTGACCTCGGGTAATGGAGAAAATGGCAGATTTACGCAATAAGTCAAGCAGTTGCACACAAACGTTCGCCTCCTTTTGCGGTTATTTCCGAAAGTAAAGCACATAGAGATATGAGAGGTGCATCAATCGAAAGAGGAGCATGTTCCCTTCCAGATGACACCACGATTGCAAGATCTGGCCAATTTTCGATTTTTCAGAATCGCATGTACGAAGCCTTTTTTGAGCGGAGCTGACCTCGGGTAATGGAGAAAATGGCAGATTTACGCAAAAAAGTCAAGCAGTTGCACACAAACGTTCTCCTCCTTTGCGGTTATTTCCGAAAGTAAAGCACATAGAGATATGAGAGGTGCATCAATCGAAAGAGGAGCATGTTCCCTTCCAGATGACACCACGATTGCAAGATCTGGCCAATTTTTCTATTTTTCAGAATCGCATGTACGAAGCCTTTTTTGAGCGGAGCTGACCTCGGGTAATGGAGAAAATGGCAGATTTACGCAAAAAAGTCAAGCAGTTGCACACAAACGTTCGCCTCCTTTTGCGGTTATTTCCGAAAGTAAAGCACATAGAGATATGAGAGGTGCATCAATCGAAAGAGGAGCATGTTCCCTTCCAGATGACACCACGATTGCAAGATCTGGCCAATTTTCGATTTTTCAGAATCGCATGTACGAAGCCTTTTTTGAGCGGAGCTGACCTCGGGTAATGGAGAAAATGGCAGATTGACGCAAAAAAGTCAAGCAGTTGCACACAAACATTCGCCTGCTTTTGCGGTTAATTCCGAATGTAAAGCACATAGAGATATGAGGGGTGCATCAATTGAAAGAGAAGCGTGTTCCCTTTCAGATGACACCACGATTGCAAGATCTGGCCAATTTTAGGTTTTTCAGAATCGCATGTACGAAGCCTTTTTTGAGCGGAGCTGACCTCGGGTAATGGAGAAAATGGCAGATTTACGCAAAAAAGTCAATTAGTTGTACACAAACGTTCGCTTGCTTTAGCAGTTAATTCCGAAAGTAAAGCACATAAAGATATGAGAGGTGCATCAATCGAAAGAGGAGCATGTTCCCTTTCAGATGACACCACGATTGCAAGATCTGGCCAATTTTTAATTTTTCAGAATCGCATGTACGAAGCCTTTTTTGAGCGGAGCTGACCTCGGGTAATGGAAAAAATGGCAGATTGACGCAAAAAAGTCAAGCAGTTGCACACAAACATTCGCCTGCTTTTGCGGTTATTTCCAAAAGTAAAGCACATAGAGATATGAGAGGTGCATCAATCGAAAGAGGAGCATGTTCCCTTCCAGATGACACCACGATTACAAGATCTGGCCAATTTTTGATTTTTCAGATTGGCATATACGGAGCCTTCTTTGAGCGGAGCTGACCTCGGGTAATGGAAAAAATGGCAGATTGACGCAATAAGTCAAGCAGTTGCACACAAACCTCTTCCTCCTTTTGCGGTTATTTGGGAAAGTAAAGCACATAGAGATATGAGAGGTGCATCAATCGAAAGTGGAGCATGTTCCCTTCCAGATGACACCACGATTGAGAGATCTGGCCAATTTTTGATTTTTCAGGATCACATGTACGAAGCCTTCTTTGAGCGGAGCTGACCTCCGGTAATGGAGAAAATGGCAGATTGACGCAAAAAAGTCAAGCAGTTGCACACAAACGTTAGCCTCCTTTTGCGGTTATTTCCGAAAGTAAAGCACATAGAGATATGAGAGGTGCATCAATCGAAAGAGGAGCATGTTCCCTTCCAGATGACACCACGATTGCAAAAACTGGAAAAATTTTTGATTTTTCAGAATCGCATGTACAAAGCCTTTTTTGAGCGGAGCTGACCTCGGGTAATGGAAAAAATGGCAGATTGACGCAAAAAAGTCAAGCAGTTGCACACAAACATTCGCCTGCTTTTGCGGTTAATTCCGAATGTAAAGCACATAGAGATATGAGGGGTGCATCAATTGAAAGAGAAGCGTGTTCCCTTTCAGATGACACCACGATTGCAAGATCTGGCCAATTTTAGGTTTTTCAGAATCGCATGTACGAAGCCTTTTTTGAGCGGAGCTGACCTCGGGTAATGGAGAAAATGGCAGATTTACGCAAAAAAGTCAAGCAGTTGCACACAAACGTTCGCTTGCTTTAGCAGTTAATTCCGAAAGTAAAGCACATAAAGATATGAGAGGTGCATCAATCGAAAGAGGAGCATGTTCCCTTCCAGATGACACCACGATTGCAAGAACTGGAAAAATTTTTTATATTTCAGATTCGCATATACGGAGCCTTCTTTGAGCGGTGCTGACCTCGGGTAATAGAGAAAATTTACGCAATAAGTCAAGCAGTTGCACACAAACCTCTTCCTCCTTTTGCGGTTATTTTCGAAAGTAAAGCACATAGAGATATGAGAGGTGCATCAATCGAAAGAGGAGCATGTTCCCTTCCAGATGACACCACGATTGAGAGATCTGGCCAATTTTCGATTTTTCAGAATCGCATGTACGAAGCCTTTTTTGAGCGGAGCTGACCTCGGGTAATGGAGAAAATTGCAGATTTACGCAAAAAAGTCAAGCAGTTGCACACAAACGTTCGCCTCCTTTTGCGGTTATTTCCGAAAGTAAAGCACATAGAGATATGAGAGGTGCATCAATCGAAAGTGGAGCATGTTCCCTTCCAGAGGACACCACGATTGCAAGATCTGACCAATTTTCGATTTTTCAGAATCGCATGTACGAAGCCTTTTTTGAGCATAGCTAACCTTGGGTAATGGAGAAAATGGCAGATTTACGCAATAAGTCAAGCAGTTGCACACAAACCTTTTCCTCCTTTTGCGGTTATTTTGGAAAGTAAAGCACATACAGATATGAGGGGTGCATCAATCGAAAGTGGAGCATGTTCCCTTTCAGATGACACCACGATTACAAGATCTGGCCAATTTTTGATTTTTCAGATTGGCATATACGGAGCCTTCTTTGAGCGGAGCTGACCTCGGGTAATGGAAAAAATGGCAGATTGACGCAAAAAACTCAAGTAGTTGCACACAAACATTCGCCTACTTTTGCGGTTAATTCCGAATGTAAAGCACATAGAGATATGAGAGGTGCATCAATCGAAAGAGGAGCATGTTCCCTTTCAGATGACACCACGATTGCAAGATCTGGCCAATTTTTAATTTTTCAGAATCGCATGTACGAAGCCTTTTTTGAGCGGAGCTGACCTCGGGTAATGGAAAAAATGGCAGATTGACGCAAAAAAGTCAAGCAGTTGCACACAAACATTCGCCTGCTTTTGCGGTTATTTCCGAAAGTAAAGCACATAGAGATATGAGAGGTGCATCAATCGAAAGAGGAGCATGTTCCCTTCCAGATGACACCACGATTACAAGATCTGGCCAATTTTTGATTTTTCAGATTGGCATATACGGAGCCTTCTTTGAGCGGAGCTGACCTCGGGTAATGGAAAAAATGGCAGATTTACGCAATAAGTCAAGCAGTTGCACACAAACCTTTTCCTCCTTTTGCGGTTATTTTCGAAAGTAAAGCACATACAGATATGAGGGGCGCATCAATCGAAAGTGGAGCGTGTTCCCTTTCAGATGACACCACGATTGCAAGATCTGGCCAATTTTAGGTTTTTCAGAATCGCATGTACGAAGCCTTTTTTGAGAGTTGCTGACCTCGGGTAATGGAGAAAATGGCAGATTTACGCAAAAAAGTCAAGCAGTTGCACACAAACGTTCGCTTGCTTTTGCAGTTAATTCCGAATGTAAAGCACATAAAGATATGAGAGATGCATCAATCGAAAGTGGAGCATGTTACCTTTCAGATGACACCACGATTGGAAGATCTGGCCAATTTTCGATTTTTCAGAATCGCATGTACGAAGCCTTTTTTGAGCATAGCTAACCTTGGGTAATGGAGAAAATGGCAGATTGACGCAAAAAGGTCAAGCAGTTGCACACAAACGTTCGCCTCCTTTTGAGGTTATTTCCGAAAGTAAAGCACATAGAGATATGAGAGGTGCATCAATCGAAAGAGGAGCATGTTCACTTCCAGATGACACCACGATTGCAAGATCTGGCCAATTTTTGATTTTTCAGAATCGCATGTACGAAGCCTTTTTTGAGCGGAGCTGACCTCGGGTAATGGAGAAAATGGCAGATTGACGCAAAAAAGTCAAGCAGTTGCACACAAACGTTCGCCTCCTTTTGCGGTTATTTCCGAAAGTAAAGCACATACAGATATGAGAGGTGCATCAATCGAAAGAGGAGCATGTTCCCTTCCAGATGACACCACGATTACAAGATCTGGCCAATTTTTGATTTTTCAGATTGGCATATACGGAGCCTTCTTTGAGCGGAGCTGACCTCGGGTAATGGAAAAAATGGCAGATTTACGCAATAAGTCAAGCAGTTGCACACAAACCTTTTCCTCCTTTTGCGGTTATTTTCGAAAGTAAAGCACATACAGATATGAGGGGCGCATCAATCGAAAGTGGAGCGTGTTCCCTTTCAGATGACACCACGATTGCAAGATCTGGCCAATTTTAGGTTTTTCAGAATCGCATGTACGAAGCCTTTTTTGAGAGTTGCTGACCTCGGGTAATGGAGAAAATGGCAGATTTACGCAAAAAAGTCAAGCAGTTGCACACAAACGTTCGCTTGCTTTTGCAGTTAATTCCGAATGTAAAGCACATAAAGATATGAGAGATGCATCAATCGAAAGTGGAGCATGTTACCTTTCAAATGACACCACGATTGGAAGATCTGGCCAATTTTCGATTTTTCAGAATCGCATGTACGAAGCCTTTTTTGAGCATAGCTAACCTTGGGTAATGGAGAAAATGGCAGATTGACGCAAAAAGGTCAAGCAGTTGCACACAAACGTTCGCCTCCTTTTGAGGTTATTTCCGAAAGTAAAGCACGTAGAGATATGAGAGGTGCATCAATCGAAAGTGGGGCATGTTCTCTTTCAGATGACACCACGATTGCAAGATCTGGCCAATTTTTGATTTTTCAGAATCGCATGTACGAAGCCTTTTTTGAGAGTTGCTGACCTCGGGTAATGGAGAAAATGGCAGATTGACGCAAAAAAGTCAAGCAGTTGCACACAAATGTTCGCCTCCTTTTGCGGTTATTTCCGAAAGTAAAGCACATAGAGATATGAGAGGTGCATCAATCGAAAGAGGAGCATGTTCCCTTTCAGATGACACCACGATTGCAAGAACTGGAAAAATTTTTGATTATGGAGATTGGCATATACGGAGATTTCCTTGAGCGGTGCTGACCTCGGGAAATGGAGAAAATGGCAGATTTACGCAATAAGTCAAGCAGTTGCACACAAACGTTCGCCTCCTTTTGAGGTTATTTCCTAAAGTAAAGCACATAGAGATATGAGAGGTGCATCAATCGAAAGAGGAGCATGTTCACTTCCAGATGACACCACGATTGCAAGATCTGGCCAATTTTTGATTTTTCAGAATCGCATGTACGAAGCCTTTTTTGAGAGTTGCTGACCTCGGGTAATGGAGAAAATGGCAGATTGACGCAAAAAAGTCAAGCAGTTGCACACAAATGTTCGCCTCCTTTTGTGGTTATTTCCGAAAGTAAAGCACATAGAGATATGAGAGGTGCATCAATCGAAAGAGGAGCATGTTCCCTTTCAGATGACACCACGATTGCAAGAACTGGAAAAATTTTTGATTATGGAGATTGGCTTATACGGAGCATTCCTTGAGCGGTGCTGACCTCGGGAAATGGAGAAAATGGCAGATTTACGCAATAAGTCAAGCAGTTGCACACAAACGTTCGCCTCCTTTTGAGGTTATTTCCGAAAGTAAAGCACATAGAGATATGAGAGGTGCATCAATCGAAAGAGGAGCATGTTCCCTTTCAGATGACACCACGATTGCAAGATCTGGCCAATTTTTAATTTTTCAGAATCGCATGTACGAAGCCTTTTTTGAGCGGAGCTGACCTCGGGTAATGGAAAAAATGGCAGATTGACGCAAAAAAGTCAAGCAGTTGCACACAAACATTCGCCTGCTTTTGCGGTTATTTCCGAAAGTAAAGCACATAGAGATATGAGAGGTGCATCAATCGAAAGAGGAGCATGTTCCCTTCCAGATGACACCACGATTACAAGATCTGGCCAATTTTTGATTTTTCAGATTGGCATATACGGAGCCTTCTTTGAGCGGAGCTGACCTCGGGTAATGGAAAAAATGGCAGATTTACGCAATAAGTCAAGCAGTTGCACACAAACCTTTTCCTCCTTTTGCGGTTATTTTCGAAAGTAAAGCACATACAGATATGAGGGGCGCATCAATCGAAAGTGGAGCGTGTTCCCTTTCAGATGACACCACGATTGCAAGATCTGGCCAATTTTAGGTTTTTCAGAATCGCATGTACGAAGCCTTTTTTGAGAGTTGCTGACCTCGGGTAATGGAGAAAATGGCAGATTGACGCAAAAAAGTCAAGCAGTTGCACACAAACGTTCGCCTCCTTTTGCGGTTATTTCCTAAAGTAAAGCACATAGAGATATGAGAGGTGCATCAATCAAAAGAGGAGCATGTTCCCTTCAAGATGACACCACGATTGCAAGATCTGGCCAATTTTCGATTTTTCAGAATCGCATGTACGAAGCCTTTTTTGATCACAGCTAACCTCGGGTAATGGAGAAAATAGAAGATTTACGCAATAAGTCAAGCAGTTGCACACAAACCTTTTCCTCCTTTTGCAGTTATTTTGGAAAGTAAAGCACATAGAGATATGAGGGGTGCATCAATCGAAAGTGGAGTGTGTTCCCTTTCAGATGACACCACGATTGCAAGATCTGGCCAATTTTTGATTTTTCAGAATCGCATGTACGAAGCCTTTTTTAAGCGGAGCTGACCTCGGGTAATGGAAAAAATGGCAGATTTACGCAAAAAAGTCAAGCAGTTGCACATAAACGTTCGCTTGCTTTTGCAGTTAATTCCGAATGTAAAGCACATAAAGATATGAGAGATGCATCAATCGAAAGTGGAGCATGTTACCTTTCAGATGACACCACGATTGCAAGATCTGGCCAATTTTCGATTTTTCAGAATCGCATGTACGAAGCCTTTTTTGAGCATAGCTAACCTTGGGTAATGGAGAAAATGGCAGATTGACGCAAAAAGGTCAAGCAGTTGCACACAAACGTTCGCCTCCTTTTGAGGTTATTTCCGAAAGTAAAGCACGTAGAGATATGAGAGGTGCATCAATCGAAAGTGGGGCATGTTCTTTTTCAGATGACACCACGATTGCAAGATCTGGCCAATTTTTGATTTTTCAGAATCGCATGTACGAAGCCTTTTTTGAGAGTTGCTGACCTCGGGTAATGGAGAAAATGGCAGATTGACGCAAAAAAGTCAAGCAGTTGCACACAAATGTTCGCCTCCTTTTGTGGTTATTTCCGAAAGTAAAGCACATAGAGATATGAGAGGTGCATCAATCGAAAGAGGAGCATGTTCCCTTTCAGATGACACCACGATTGCAAGAACTGGAAAAATTTTTGATTATGGAGATTGGCTTATACGGAGCATTCCTTGAGCGGTGCTGACCTCGGGAAATGGAGAAAATGGCAGATTTACGCAATAAGTCAAGCAGTTGCACACAAACGTTCGCCTCCTTTTGAGGTTATTTCCGAAAGTAAAGCACATAGAGATATGAGAGGTGCATCAATCGAAAGAGGAGCATGTTCACTTCCAGATGACACCACGATTGCAAGATCTGGCCAATTTTTGATTTTTCAGAATCGCATGTACGAAGCCTTCTTTGAGCGGAGCTGACCTCGGGTAATGGAGAAAATGGCAGATTGACGCAAAAAAGTCAAGCAGTTGCACACAAACGTTCGCCTCCTTTTGCGGTTATTTCCTAAAGTAAAGCACATAGAGATATGAGAGGTGCATCAATCAAAAGAGGAGCATGTTCCCTTCAAGATGACACCACGATTGCAAGATCTGGCCAATTTTCGATTTTTCAGAATCGCATGTACGAAGCCTTTTTTGAGCATAGCTAACCTCGGGTAATGGAGAAAATAGAAGATTTACGCAATAAGTCAAGCAGTTGCACACAAACCTTTTCCTCCTTTTGCAGTTATTTTGGAAAGTAAAGCACATAGAGATATGAGGGTTGCATCAATCGAAAGTGGAGCGTGTTCTCTTTCAGATGACACCACGATTGCAAGATCTGGCCAATTTTTGATTTTTCAGAATCGCATGTACGAAGCCTTTTTTAAGCGGAGCTGACCTCGGGTAATGGAAAAAATGGCAGATTTACGCAAAAAACTCGAGTAGTTGCACACAAACGTTCGCCTACTTTTGCGGTTATTTCCGAATGTAAAGCACATAGAGATATGAGAGGTGCATCAATCGAAAGTGGAGCATGTTCCCTTCCAGCTGACACCACGATTGCAAGATCTGGCCAATTTTCGATTTTTCAGAATCGCATGTACGAAGCCTTTTTTGAGCGGTGCTGACCTCGGGTAATGGAGAAAATGGCAGATTGACGCAAAAAAGTCAAGCAGTTGCACACAAACGTTCGCCTCCTTTTGCGGTTATTTCCGAAAGTAAAGCACATACAGATATGAGAGGTGCATCAATCGAAAGTGGAGCATGGTCCCTTCCAGATGACACCCACGATTGCAAGATCTGGCCAATTGCCAATTTTCGATTTTTCAGAATCGCATGTACGAAGCCTTTTTTGAGCGGAGCTGACCTCGGGTAATGGAGAAAATGGCAGATTGACGCAATAAGTCAAGCAGTTGCACACAAACCTTTTCCTCCTTTTGCAGTTATTTTGGAAAGTAAAGCACATAGAGATATGAGGGGTGCATCAATCGAAAGTGGAGCGTGTTCCCTTTCAGATGACACCACGATTGCAAGATCTGGCCAATTTTTGATTTTTCAGAATCGCATGTACGAAGCCTTTTTTGAGCGGAGCTGACCTCGGGTAATGGAGAAAATTGCAGATTTACGCAAAAAAGTCAAGCAGTTGCACACAAACCTTTTCCTCCTTTTGCGGTTATTTTGGAAAGTAAAGCGCATACAGATATGAGGGGTGCATCAATCGAAAGTGGAGCATGTTCCCTTTCAGATGACACCACGATTACAAGATCTGGCCAATTTTTGATTTTTCAGATTGGCATATACGGAGCCTTCTTTGAGCGGAGCTGACCTCGGGTAATGGAAAAAATGGCAGATTGACGCAAAAAACTCAAGTAGTTGCACACAAACATTCGCCTACTTTTGCGGTTAATTCCGAATGTAAAGCACATAGAGATATGAGAGGTGCATCAATCGAAAGAGGAGCATGTTCCCTTTCAGATGACACCACGATTGCAAGATCTGGCCAATTTTTAATTTTTCAGAATCGCATGTACGAAGCCTTTTTTGAGCGGAGCTGACCTCGGGTAATGGAGAAAATGGCAGATTTACGCAAAAAAGTCAAGCAGTTGCACACAAACGTTCGCCTCCTTTTGCGGTTATTTTGGAAAGTAAAGCGCATACAGATATGAGGGGTGCATCAATCGAAAGAGGAGCATGTTCCCTTCCAGATGACACCACGATTGCAAGATCTGGCCAATTTTCGATTTTTCAGAATCGCATGTACGAAGCCTTTTTTCAGAATAGCTAACCTTGGGTAATGGAGAAAATGGCAAATTTACGCAATAAGTCAAGCAGTTGCACACAAACCTCTTCCTCCTTTTGCGGTTATTTTCGAAAGTAAAGCACATAGAGATATGAGAGGTGCATCAATCGAAAGAGGAGCATGTTCCCTTCCAGATGACACCACGATTGAGAGATCTGGCCAATTTTCGATTTTTCAGAATCGCATGTACGAAGCCTTCTTTGAGCGGAGCTGACCTCGGGTAATGGAGAAAATGGCAGATTGACGCAAAAAAGTCAAGCAGTTGCACACAAACGTTCGCCTCCTTTTGCGGTTATTTCCTAAAGTAAAGCACATAGAGATATGAGAGGTGCATGAATCAAAAGAGGAGCATGTTCCCTTCAAGATGACACCACGATTGCAAGATCTGGCCAATTTTCGATTTTTCAGAATCGCATGTACGAAGCCTGTTTTGTGCATAGCTGACCTCGGGTAATGGAGGAAAATAGAAGATTTACGCAATAAGTCAAGCAGTTGCACACAAACCTCTTCCTCCTTTTGCGGTTATTTGGGAAAGTAAAGCACATAGAGATATGAGAGGTGCATCAATCGAAAGTGGAGCATGTTCCCTTCCAGATGACACCACGATTGAGAGATCTGGCCAATTTTTGATTTTTCAGGATCACATGTACGAAGCCTTCTTTGAGCGGAGCTGACCTCGGGTAATGGAGAAAATGGCAGATTGACGCAAAAAAGTCAAGCAGTTGCACACAAACGTTCGCCTCCTTTTGCGGTTATTTCCTAAAGTAAAGCACATAGAGATATGAGAGGTGCATCAATCCAAAGAGGAGCATGTTCCCTCCAAGATCACACCACGCTTGCAAGATCTGGCCAATTTTCGATTTTACAGAATCGCATGTACGAAGCCTTTTTTGAGCATAGCTAACCTCGGGGTAATGGAGAAAATAGAAGATTTACGCAATAAGTCAAGCAGTTGCACACAAACCTCTTCCTCCTTTTGCGGTTATTTGGGAAAGTAAAGCACATAGAGATATGAGAGGTGCATCAATCGAAAGTGGAGCATGTTCCCTTCCAGATGACACCACGATTGAGAGATCTGGCCAATTTTTGATTTTTCAGGATCACATGTACGAAGCCTTCTTTGAGCGGAGCTGACCTCCGGTAATGGAGAAAATGGCAGATTGACGCAAAAAAGTCAAGCAGTTGCACACAAACGTTAGCCTCCTTTTGCGGTTATTTCCGAAAGTAAAGCACATAGAGATATGAGAGGTGCATCAATCGAAAGAGGAGCATGTTCCCTTCCCAGATGACACCACGATTGCAAAAACTGGAAAAATTTTTGATTTTTCAGAATCGCATGTACAAAGCCTTTTTTGAGCGGAGCTGACCTCGGGTAATGGAAAAAATGGCAGATTGACGCAAAAAAGTCAAGCAGTTGCACACAAACATTCGCCTGCTTTTGCGGTTAATTCCGAATGTAAAGCACATAGAGATATGAGGGGTGCATCAATTGAAAGAGAAGCGTGTTCCCTTTCAGATGACACCACGATTGCAAGATCTGGCCAATTTTAGGTTTTTCAGAATCGCATGTACGAAGCCTTTTTTGAGCGGAGCTGACCTCGGGTAATGGAGAAAATGGCAGATTTACGCAAAAAAGTCAATTAGTTGTACACAAACGTTCGCTTGCTTTAGCAGTTAATTCCGAAAGTAAAGCACATAAAGATATGAGAGGTGCATCAATCGAAAGAGGAGCATGTTCCCTTCCAGATGACACCACGATTGCAAGAACTGGAAAAATTTTTTATATTTCAGATTCGCATATACGGAGCCTTCTTTGAGCGGTGCTGACCTCGGGTAATAGAGAAAATTTACGCAATAAGTCAAGCAGTTGCACACAAACCTCTTCCTCCTTTTGCGGTTATTTTCGAAAGTAAAGCACATAGAGATATGAGAGGTGCATCAATCGAAAGAGGAGCATGTTCCCTTCCAGATGACACCACGATTGAGAGATCTGGCCAATTTTCGATTTTTCAGAATCGCATGTACGAAGCCTTCTTTGAGCGGAGCTGACCTCGGGTAATGGAGAAAATGGCAGATTGACGCAAAAAAGTCAAGCAGTTGCACACAAACGTTCGCCTCCTTTTGCAGTTATTTCCTAAAGTAAAGCACATAGAGATATGAGAGGTGCATCAATCAAAAGAGGAGCATGTTCCCTTCAAGATGACACCACGATTGCAAGATCTGGCCAATTTTCGATTTTTAGAATCGCATGTACGAAGCCTTTTTTGAGCATAGCTAACCTCGGGTAATGGAGAAAATGGCAGATTTACGCAATAAGTCAAGCAGTTCCACACAAACCTTTTCCTCCTTTTGCGGTTATTTTGGAAAGTAAAGCACATACAGATATGAGGGGTGCATCAATCGAAAGTGGAGCATGTTCCCTTTCAGATGACACCACGATTACAAGATCTGGCCAATTTTTGATTTTTGAAATTGGCATATACGGAGCCTTCTTTGAGCGGAGCTGACCTCGGGTAATGGAGAAAATGGCAGATTGACGCAAAAAAGTCAAGCAGTTGCACACAAACATTCGCCTACTTTTGCGGTTAATTCCGAATGTAAAGCACATAGAGATATGAGAGGTGCATCAATCGAAAGAGGAGCATGTTCCCTTTCAGATGACACCACGATTGCAAGATCTGGCCAATTTTTAATTTTTCAGAATCGCATGTACGAAGCCTTTTTTGAGCGGAGCTGACCTCGGGTAATGGAGAAAATGGCAGATTTACGCAAAAAAGTCAAGCAGTTGCACACAAACGTTCGCCTCCTTTTGCGGTTATTTTGGAAAGTAAAGCGCATACAGATATGAGGGGTGCATCAATCGAAAGAGGAGCATGTTCCCTTCCAGATGACACCACGATTGCAAGATCTGGCCAATTTTCGATTTTTCAGAATCGCATGTACGAAGCCTTTTTTCAGAATAGCTAACCTTGGGTAATGGAGAAAATGGCAAATTTACGCAATAAGTCAAGCAGTTGCACACAAACCTCTTCCTCCTTTTGCGGTTATTTTCGAAAGTAAAGCACATAGAGATATGAGAGGTGCATCAATCGAAAGAGGAGCATGTTCCCTTCCAGATGACACCACGATTGAGAGATCTGGCCAATTTTCGATTTTTCAGAATCGCATGTACGAAGCCTTCTTTGAGCGGAGCTGACCTCGGGTAATGGAGAAAATGGCAGATTGACGCAAAAAAAGTCAAGCAGTTGCACACAAACGTTCGCCTCCTTTTGCGGTTATTTCCTAAAGTAAAGCACATAGAGATATGAGAGGTGCATCAATCAAAAGAGGAGCATGTTCCCTTCAAGATGACACCACGATTGCAAGATCTGGCCAATTTTCGATTTTTCAGAATCGCATGTACGAAGCCTTTTTTGAGCATAGCTAACCTCGGGTAATGGAGAAAATAGAAGATTTACGCAATAAGTCAAGCAGTTGCACACAAACCTCTTCCTCCTTTTGCGGTTATTTGGGAAAGTAAAGCACATAGAGATATGAGAGGTGCATCAATCGAAAGTGGAGCATGTTCCCTTCCAGATGACACCACGATTGAGAGATCTGGCCAATTTTTGATTTTTCAGGATCACATGTACGAAGCCTTCTTTGAGCGGAGCTGACCTCGGGTAATGGAGAAAATGGCAGATTGACGCAAAAAAGTCAAGCAGTTGCACACAAACGTTCGCCTCCTTTTGCGGTTATTTCCTAAAGTAAAGCACATAGAGATATGAGAGGTGCATCAATCAAAAGAGGAGCATGTTCCCTTCAAGATGACACCACGATTGCAAGATCTGGCCAATTTTCGATTTTACAGAATCGCATGTACGAAGCCTTTTTTGAGCATAGCTAACCTCGGGTAATGGAGAAAATAGAAGATTTACGCAATAAGTCAAGCAGTTGCACACAAACCTCTTCCTCCTTTTGCGGTTATTTGGGAAAGTAAAGCACATAGAGATATGAGAGGTGCATCAATCGAAAGTGGAGCATGTTCCCTTCCAGATGACACCACGATTGAGAGATCTGGCCAATTTTTGATTTTTCAGGATCACATGTACGAAGCCTTCTTTGAGCGGAGCTGACCTCCGGTAATGGAGAAAATGGCAGATTGACGCAAAAAAGTCAAGCAGTTGCACACAAACGTTAGCCTCCTTTTGCGGTTATTTCCGAAAGTAAAGCACATAGAGATATGAGAGGTGCATCAATCGAAAGAGGAGCATGTTCCCTTCCAGATGACACCACGATTGCAAAAACTGGAAAAATTTTTGATTTTTCAGAATCGCATGTACAAAGCCTTTTTTGAGCGGAGCTGACCTCGGGTAATGGAAAAAATGGCAGATTGACGCAAAAAAGTCAAGCAGTTGCACACAAACATTCGCCTGCTTTTGCGGTTAATTCCGAATGTAAAGCACATAGAGATATGAGGGGTGCATCAATTGAAAGAGAAGCGTGTTCCCTTTCAGATGACACCACGATTGCAAGATCTGGCCAATTTTAGGTTTTTCAGAATCGCATGTACGAAGCCTTTTTTGAGCGGAGCTGACCTCGGGTAATGGAGAAAATGGCAGATTTACGCAAAAAAGTCAATTAGTTGTACACAAACGTTCGCTTGCTTTAGCAGTTAATTCCGAAAGTAAAGCACATAAAGATATGAGAGGTGCATCAATCGAAAGAGGAGCATGTTCCCTTCCAGATGATACCACGATTGCAAGAACTGGAAAAATTTTTTATATTTCAGATTCGCATATACGGAGCCTTCTTTGAGCGGTGCTGACCTCGGGTAATAGAGAAAATTTACGCAATAAGTCAAGCAGTTGCACACAAACCTCTTCCTCCTTTTGCGGTTATTTTCGAAAGTAAAGCACATAGAGATATGAGAGGTGCATCAATCGAAAGAGGAGCATGTTCCCTTCCAGATGACACCACGATTGAGAGATCTGGCCAATTTTCGATTTTTCAGAATCGCATGTACGAAGCCTTCTTTGAGCGGAGCTGACCTCGGGTAATGGAGAAAATGGCAGATTGACGCAAAAAAGTCAAGCAGTTGCACACAAACGTTCGCCTCCTTTTGCAGTTATTTCCTAAAGTAAAGCACATAGAGATATGAGAGGTGCATCAATCAAAAGAGGAGCATGTTCCCTTCAAGATGACACCACGATTGCAAGATCTGGCCAATTTTCGATTTTTAGAATCGCATGTACGAAGCCTTTTTTGAGCATAGCTAACCTCGGGTAATGGAGAAAATTGCAGATTGACGCAAAAAAGTCAAGCAGTTGCACACAAACGTTCGCCTCCTTTTGCGGTTATTTCCGAAAGTAAAGCACATAGAGATATGAGAGGTGCATCAATCGAAAGTGGAGCATGTTCCCTTCCAGAGGACACCACGATTGCAAGATCTGACCAATTTTCGATTTTTCAGAATCGCATGTACGAAGCCTTTTTTGAGCATAGCTAACCTTGGGTAATGGAGAAAATGGCAGATTTACGCAATAAGTCAAGCAGTTCCACACAAACCTTTTCCTCCTTTTGCGGTTATTTTGGAAAGTAAAGCACATACAGATATGAGGGGTGCATCAATCGAAAGTGGAGCATGTTCCCTTTCAGATGACACCACGATTACAAGATCTGGCCAATTTTTGATTTTTGAAATTGGCATATACGGAGCCTTCTTTGAGCGGAGCTGACCTCGGGTAATGGAGAAAATGGCAGATTGACGCAAAAAAGTCAAGCAGTTGCACACAAACGTTCGCCTCCTTTTGCGGTTATTTCCGAAAGTAAAGCACATAGAGATATGAGAGGTGCATCAATCGAAAGAGGAGCATGTTCCCTTCCAGATGACACCACGATTGCAAGATCTGGCCAATTTTCGATTTTTCAGAATCGCATGTACGAAGCCTTTTTTCAGAATAGCTAACCTTGGGTAATGGAGAAAATGGCAAATTTACGCAATAAGTCAAGCAGTTGCACACAAACCTCTTCCTCCTTTTGCGGTTATTTTCGAAAGTAAAGCACATAGAGATATGAGAGGTGCATCAATCGAAAGAGGAGCATGTTCCCTTCCAGATGACACCACGATTGAGAGATCTGGCCAATTTTCGATTTTTCAGAATCGCATGTACGAAGCCCTTCTTTGAGCGGAGCTGACCTCGGGTAATGGAGAAAATGGCAGATTGATGCAAAAAAGTCAAGCAGTTGCACACAAACGTTCGCCTCCTTTTGCGGTTATTTCCTAAAGTAAAGCACATAGAGATATGAGAGGTGCATCAATCAAAAGAGGAGCATGTTCCCTTCAAGATGACACCACGATTGCAAGATCTGGCCAATTTTCGATTTTTCAGAATCGCATGTACGAAGCCTTTTTTGAGCATAGCTAACCTCGGGTAATGGAGAAAATAGAAGATTTACGCAATAAGTCAAGCAGTTGCACACAAACCTTTTCCTCCTTTTGCGGTTATTTGGGAAAGTAAAGCACATAGAGATATGAGAGGTGCATCAATCGAAAGTGGAGCATGTTCCCTTCCAGATGACACCACGATTGAGAGATCTGTCCAATTTTTGATTTTTCAGGATCACATGTACGAAGCCTTCTTTGAGCGGAGCTGACCTCCGGTAATGGAGAAAATGGCAGATTGACGCAAAAAAGTCAAGCAGTTGCACACAAACGTTCGCCTCCTTTTGCGGTTATTCCCGAAAGTAAAGCACATGGAGATATGAAAGGTGCATCAATCGAAAGAGGAAAATGTTCCCTTCCAGATGACACCACAATTGCAAGATCTGGCCAATTTTTTAATTTTTCAGAATCGCATGTACGAAGCCTTTTTTGAGCGGAGCTGACCTCGGGTAATGGAGAAAATTGCAGATTTACGCAAAAAAGTCAAGCAGTTGCACACAAACGTTCGCCTCCTTTTGCGGTTATTTCCGAAAGTAAAGCACATAGAGATATGAGAGGTGCATCAATCGAAAGTGGAGCATGTTCCCTTCCAGAGGACAGCACGATTGCAAGATCTGACCAATTTTCGATTTTTCAGAATCGCATGTACGAAGCCTTTTTTGAGCATAGCTAACCTTGGGTAATGGAGAAAATGGCAGATTTACGCAATAAGTCAAGCAGTTGCACACAAACCTTTTCCTCCTTTTGCGGTTATTTTGGAAAGTAAAGCACATACAGATATGAGGGGTGCATCAATCGAAAGTGGAGCATGTTCCCTTTCAGATGACACCACGATTACAAGATCTGGCCAATTTTTGATTTTTCAGATTGGCATATACGGAGCCTTCTTTGAGCGGAGCTGACCTCGGGTAATGGAAAAAATGGCAGATTGACGCAAAAAACTCAAGTAGTTGCACACAAACATTCGCCTACTTTTGCGGTTAATTCCGAATGTAAAGCACATAGAGATATGAGAGGTGCATCAATCGAAAGAGGAGCATGTTCCCTTTCAGATGACACCACGATTGCAAGATCTGGCCAATTTTTAATTTTTCAGAATCGCATGTACGAAGCCTTTTTTGAGCGGAGCTGACCTCGGGTAATGGAGAAATTGGCAGATTTACGCAAAAAAGTCAAGCAGTTGCACACAAACGTTCGCCTCCTTTTGCGGTTATTTCCGAAAGTAAAGCACATAGAGATATGAGAGGTGCATCAATCGAAAGAGGAGCATGTTCCCTTCCAGATGACACCACGATTGCAAGATCTGGCCAATTTTCGATTTTTCAGAATCGCATGTACGAAGCCTTTTTTCAGAATAGCTAACCTCGGGTAATGGAGAAAATAGAAGATTTACGCAATAAGTCAAGCAGTTGCACACAAACCTTTTCCTCCTTTTGCAGTTATTTTGGAAAGTAAAGCACATAGAGATATGAGGGGTGCATCAATCGAAAGTGGAGCGTGTTCCCTTTCAGATGACACCACGATTGCAAGATCTGGCCAATTTTTGATTTTTCAGAATCGCATGTACGAAGCCTTTTTTAAGCGGAGCTGACCTCAGGTAATGGAAAAAATGGCAGATTTACGCAAAAAACTCGAGTAGTTGCACACAAACGTTCGCCTCCTTTTGCGGTTAATTCCGAATGTAAAGCAACATAGAGATATGAGAGGTGCATCAATCGAAAGAGGAGCATGTTCCCTTCCAGATGACACCACGATTGCAAGATCTGGCCAATTTTCGATTTTTCAGAATCGCATGTACGAAGCCTTTTTTGAGCATAACTAACCTTGGGTAATGGAGAAAATGGCAGATTTACGCAATAAGTCAAGCAGTTGCACACAAACCTTTTCCTCCTTTTGCGGTTATTTTGGAAAGTAAAGCACATACAGATATGAGAGGTGCATCAATCGAAAGTGGAGCGTGTTCCCTTTCAGATGACACCACGATTGCAAGATCTGGCCAATTTTAGATTTTTCAGAATCGCATGTACGAAGCCTTCTTTGAGCGGAGCTGACCTCGGGTAATGGAGAAAATGGCAGATTGACGCAAAAAAGTCAAGCAGTTACACACAAACGTTCGCTTGCTTTAGCAGTTAATTCCGAAAGTAAAGCACATAAAGATATGAGAGGTGCATCAATCGAAAGAGGAGCATGTTCCCTTCCAGATGACACCACGATTGCAAGATCTGGCCAATTTTTGATTTTTCAGAATCGCATGTACGAAGCCTTTTTTAAGCGGAGCTGACCTCGGGTAATGGAAAAAATGGCAGATTTACGCAAAAAACTCGAGTAGTTGCACACAAACGTTCGCCTCCTTTTGCGGTTAATTCCGAATGTAAAGCACATAGAGATATGAGAGGTGCATCAATCGAAAGAGGAGCATGTTCCTTCCAGATGACACCACGATTGCAAGATCTGGCCAATTTTCGATTTTTCAGAATCGCATGTACGAAGCCTTTTTTGAGCATAACTAACCTTGGGTAATGGAGAAAATGGCAGATTTACGCAATAAGTCAAGCAGTTGCACACAAACCTTTTCCTCCTTTTGCGGTTATTTTGGAAAGTAAAGCACATACAGATATGAGGGGTGCATCAATCGAAAGTGGAGCGTGTTCCCTTTCAGATGACACCACGATTGCAAGATCTGGCCAATTTTAGATTTTTCAGAATCGCATGTACGAAGCCTTCTTTGAGCGGAGCTGACCTCGGGTAATGGAGAAAATGGCAGATTGACGCAAAAAAGTCAAGCAGTTACACACAAACGTTCGCTTGCTTTAGCAGTTAATTCCGAAAGTAAAGCACATAAAGATATGAGAGGTGCATCATCGAAAGAGGAGCATGTTCCCTTCCAGATGACACCACGATTGCAAGAACTGGAAAAATTTTTTATATTTCAGATTCGCATATACGGAGCCTTCTTTGAGCGGTGCTGACCTCGGGTAATGGAGAAAATTTACGCAATAAGTCAAGCAGTTGCACACAAACCTCTTCCTCCTTTTGCGGTTATTTTCGAAAGTAAAGCCACATAGAGATATGAGAGGTGCATCAATCGAAAGAGGAGCATGTTCCCTTCCAGATGACACCACGATTGAGAGATCTGGCCAATTTTCGATTTTTCAGAATCGCATGTACGAAGTCTTGTTTGAGCGGAGCTGACCTCGGGTAATGGAGAAAATGGCAGATTGACGCAAAAAAGTCAAGCAGTTGCACACAAACGTTCGCCTCCTTTTGCGGTTATTTCCTAAAGTAAAGCACATAGAGATATGAGAGGTGCATCAATCAAAAGAGGAGCATGTTCCCTTCCAGATGACACCACGATTGCAAGATCTGGCCAATTTTCGATTTTTCAGAATCGCATGTACGAAGCCTTTTTTGAGCATAGCTAACCTCGGGTAATGGAGAAAATAGAAGATTTACGCAATAAGTCAAGCAGTTGCACACAAACCTTTTCCTCCTTTTGCAGTTATTTTGGAAAGTAAAGCACATAGAGATATGAGGGGTGCATCAATCGAAAGTGGAGCGTGTTCCCTTTCAGATGACACCACGATTGCAAGATCTTGCCAATTTTTGATTTTTCAGAATCGCATGTACGAAGCCTTTTTTGAGCGGAGCTGACCTCGGGTAATGGAGAAAATTGCAGATTTACGCAAAAAAGTCAAGCAGTTGCACACAAACGTTCGCCTCCTTTTGCGGTTATTTCCGAAAGTAAAGCACATAGAGATATGAGAGGTGCATCAATCGAAAGTGGAGCATGTTCCCTTCCAGAGGACAGCACGATTGCAAGATCTGACCAATTTTCGATTTTTCAGAATCGCATGTACGAAGCCTTTTTTGAGCATAGCTAACCTTGGGTAATGGAGAAAATGGCAGATTTACGCAATAAGTCAAGCAGTTGCACACAAACCTTTTCCTCCTTTTGCGGTTATTTTGGAAAGTAAAGCACATACAGATATGAGGGGTGCATCAATCGAAAGTGGAGCATGTTCCCTTTCAGATGACACCACGATTACAAGATCTGGCCAATTTTTGATTTTTCAGATTGGCATATACGGAGCCTTCTTTGAGCGGAGCTGACCTCGGGTAATGGAAAAAATGGCAGATTGACGCAAAAAACTCAAGTAGTTGCACACAAACATTCGCCTACTTTTGCGGTTAATTCCGAATGTAAAGCACATAGAGATATGAGAGGTGCATCAATCGAAAGAGGAGCATGTTCCCTTTCAGATGACACCACGATTGCAAGATCTGGCCAATTTTTAATTTTTCAGAATCGCATGTACGAAGCCTTTTTTGAGCGGAGCTGACCTCGGGTAATGGAGAAAATGGCAGATTTACGCAAAAAAGTCAAGCAGTTGCACACAAACGTTCGCCTCCTTTTGCGGTTATTTCCGAAAGTAAAGCACATAGAGATATGAGAGGTGCATCAATCGAAAGAGGAGCATGTTCCCTTCCAGATGACACCACGATTGCAAGATCTGGCCAATTTTCGATTTTTCAGAATCGCATGTACGAAGCCTTTTTTCAGAATAGCTAACCTCGGGTAATGGAGAAAATAGAAGATTTACGCAATAAGTCAAGCAGTTGCACACAAACCTTTTCCTCCTTTTGCAGTTATTTTGGAAAGTAAAGCACATAGAGATATGAGGGGTGCATCAATCGAAAGTGGAGCGTGTTCCCTTTCAGATGACACCACGATTGCAAGATCTGGCCAATTTTTGATTTTTCAGAATCGCATGTACGAAGCCTTTTTTAAGCGGTGCTGACCTCAGGTAATGGAAAAAAATGGCAGATTTACGCAAAAAACTCGAGTAGTTGCACACAAACGTTCGCCTCCTTTTGCGGTTAATTCCGAATGTAAAGCAACATAGAGATATGAGAGGTGCATCAATCGAAAGAGGAGCATGTTCCCTTCCAGATGACACCACGATTGCAAGATCTGGCCAATTTTCGATTTTTCAGAATCGCATGTACGAAGCCTTTTTTGAGCATAACTAACCTTGGGTAATGGAGAAAATGGCAGATTTACGCAATAAGTCAAGCAGTTGCACACAAACCTTTTCCTCCTTTTGCGGTTATTTTGGAAAGTAAAGCACATACAGATATGAGAGGTGCATCAATCGAAAGTGGAGCGTGTTCCCTTTCAGATGACACCACGATTGCAAGATCTGGCCAATTTTAGATTTTTCAGAATCGCATGTACGAAGCCTTCTTTGAGCGGAGCTGACCTCGGGTAATGGAGAAAATGGCAGATTGACGCAAAAAAGTCAAGCAGTTACACACAAACGTTCGCTTGCTTTAGCAGTTAATTCCGAAAGTAAAGCACATAAAGATATGAGAGGTGCATCAATCGAAAGAGGAGCATGTTCCCTTCCAGATGACACCACGATTGCAAGATCTGGCCAATTTTTGATTTTTCAGAATCGCATGTACGAAGCCTTTTTTAAGCGGAGCTGACCTCGGGTAATGGAAAAAATGGCAGATTTACGCAAAAAACTCGAGTAGTTGCACACAAACGTTCGCCTCCTTTTGCGGTTAATTCCGAATGTAAAGCACATAGAGATATGAGAGGTGCATCAATCGAAAGAGGAGCATGTTCCCTTCCAGATGACACCACGATTGCAAGATCTGGCCAATTTTCGATTTTTCAGAATCGCATGTACGAAGCCTTTTTTGAGCATAACTAACCTTGGGTAATGGAGAAAATGGCAGATTTACGCAATAAGTCAAGCAGTTGCACACAAACCTTTTCCTCCTTTTGCGGTTATTTTGGAAAGTAAAGCACATACAGATATGAGGGGTGCATCAATCGAAAGTGGAGCGTGTTCCCTTTCAGATGACACCACGATTGCAAGATCTGGCCAATTTTAGATTTTTCAGAATCGCATGTACGAAGCCTTCTTTGAGCGGAGCTGACCTCGGGTAATGGAGAAAATGGCAGATTGACGCAAAAAAGTCAAGCAGTTACACACAAACGTTCGCTTGCTTTAGCAGTTAATTCCGAAAGTAAAGCACATAAAGATATGAGAGGTGCATCAATCGAAAGAGGAGCATGTTCCCTTCCAGATGACACCACGATTGCAAGAACTGGAAAAATTTTTTATATTTCAGATTCGCATATACGGAGCCTTCTTTGAGCGGTGCTGACCTCGGGTAATAGAGAAAATTTACGCAATAAGTCAAGCAGTTGCACACAAACCTCTTCCTCCTTTTGCGGTTATTTTCGAAAGTAAAGCACATAGAGATATGAGAGGTGCATCAATCGAAAGAGGAGCATGTTCCCTTCCAGATGACACCACGATTGAGAGATCTGGCCAATTTTCGATTTTTCAGAATCGCATGTACGAAGTCTTGTTTGAGCGGAGCTGACCTCGGGTAATGGAGAAAATGGCAGATTGACGCAAAAAAGTCAAGCAGTTGCACACAAACGTTCGCCTCCTTTTGCGGTTATTTCCTAAAGTAAAGCACATAGAGATATGAGAGGTGCATCAATCAAAAGAGGAGCATGTTCCCTTCCAGATGACACCACGATTGCAAGATCTGGCCAATTTTCGATTTTTCAGAATCGCATGTACGAAGCCTTTTTTGAGCATAGCTAACCTCGGGTAATGGAGAAAATAGAAGATTTACGCAATAAGTCAAGCAGTTGCACACAAACCTTTTCCTCCTTTTGCAGTTATTTTTGGAAAGTAAAGCACATAGAGATATGAGGGGTGCATCAATCGAAAGTGGAGCGTGTTCCCTTTCAGATGACACCACGATTGCAAGATCTTGCCAATTTTTGATTTTTCAGAATCGCATGTACGAAGCCTTTTTTGAGCGGAGCTGACCTCGGGTAATGGAGAAAATTGCAGATTTACGCAAAAAAGTCAAGCAGTTGCACACAAACGTTCGCCTCCTTTTGCGGTTATTTCCGAAAGTAAAGCACATAGAGATATGAGAGGTGCATCAATCGAAAGTGGAGCATGTTCCCTTCCAGAGGACACGACGATTGCAAGATCTGGCCAATTTTTTAATTTTTCAGAATCGCATGTACGAAGCCTTTTTTGAGCATAGCTAACCTCGGGTAATGGAGAAAATAGAAGATTTACGCAATAAGTCAAGCAGTTGCACACAAACCTTTTCCTCCTTTTGCAGTTATTTTGGAAAGTAAAGCACATAGAGATATGAGGGGTGCATCAATCGAAAGTGGAGCGTGTTCCCTTTCAGATGACACCACGATTGCAAGATCTTGCCAATTTTTGATTTTTCAGAATCGCATGTACGAAGCCTTTTTTGAGCGGAGCTGACCTCGGGTAATGGAGAAAATTGCAGATTGACGCAAAAAAGTCAAGCAGTTGCACACAAACGTTCGCCTCCTTTTGCGGTTATTTCCGAAAGTAAAGCACATAGAGATATGAGAGGTGCATCAATCGAAAGTGGAGCATGATCCCTTCCAGAGGACACGACGATTGCAAGATCTGGCCAATTTTTTAATTTTTCAGAATCGCATGTACGAAGCCTTTTTTGAGCGGAGCTGACCTCGGGTAATGGAGAAAATGGCAGATTTACGCAATAAGTCAAGCAGTTGCACACAAACGTTCGCCTCCTTTTGCGGTTATTTCCGAAAGTAAAGCACATAGAGATATGAGAGGTGCATCAATCGAAAGAGGAGCATGTTCCCTTCCAGATGACACCAAGATTGCAAGATCTGGCCAATTTTCGATTTTTCAGAATCGCATGTACGAAGCCTTTTTTGAGCGGAGCTGACCTCGGGTAATGGAGAAAATGGCAGATTTACGCAAAAAAGTCAAGCAGTTGCACACAAACGTTCGCCTCCTTTTGCGGTTATTTCCGAAAGTAAAGCACATAGAGATATGAGAGGTGCATCAATCGAAAGAGGAGCATGTTCCCTTCCAGATGACACCACGATTGCAAGATCTGGCCAATTTTCGATTTTTCAGAATCGCATGTACGAAGCCTTTTTTGAGCGGAGCTGACCTCGGGTAATGGAGAAAATGGCAGATTTACGCAAAAAAGTCAAGCAGTTGCACACAAACGTTCGCCTCCTTTTGCGGTTATTTCCGAAAGTAAAGCACATAGAGATATGAGGGGTGCATCAATCGAAAGTGGAGCATGTTCCCTTTCAGATGACACCACGATTGCAAGATCTGGCCAATTTTTGATTTTTCAGAATCGCATGTACGAAGCCTTTTTTGAGAGTTGCTGACCTCGGGTAATAGAGAAAATGGCAGATTGACGCAAAAAAGTCAAGCAGTTGCACACAAACATTCGCCTGCTTTAGCGGTTAATTCCGAATGTAAAGCACATAGAGATATGAGGGGTGCATCAATTGAAAGTGGAGCATGTTCCCTTTCAGATGACACCACGATTGCAAGATCTGGCAATTTTTGATTTTTCAGAATCGCATGTACGAAGCCTTTTTTAAGCGGAGCTGACCTCGGGTAATGGAGAAAATGGCAGATTGACGCAAAAAAGTCAAGTAGTTGCACACAAACGTTCGCTTGCTTTAGCAGTTAATTCCGAAAGTAAAGCACATAAAGATATGAGAGGTGCATCAATCGAAAGAGGAGCATGTTCCCTTCCAGATGACACCACGATTGCAAGAACTGGAAAAATTTTTTATATTTCAGATTCGCATATACGGAGCCTTCTTTGAGCGGTGCTGACCTCGGGTAATAGAGAAAATTTACGCAATAAGTCAAGCAGTTGCACACAAACCTCTTCCTCCTTTTGCGGTTATTTCGAAAGTAAAGCACATAGAGATATGAGAGGTGCATCAATCGAAAGAGGAGCATGTTCCCTTCCAGATGACACCACGATTGAGAGATCTGGCCAATTTTCGATTTTTCAGAATCGCATGTACGAAGCCTTCTTTGAGCGGAGCTGACCTCGGGTAATGGAGAAAATGGCAGATTGACGCAAAAAAGTCAAGCAGTTGCACACAAACGTTCGCCTCCTTTTGCAGTTATTTCCTAAAGTAAAGCACATAGAGATATGAGAGGTGCATCAATCAAAAGAGGAGCATGTTCCCTTCAAGATGACACCACGATTGCAAGATCTGGCCAATTTTCGATTTTTAGAATCGCATGTACGAAGCCTTTTTTGAGCATAGCTAACCTCGGGTAATGGAGAAAATTGCAGATTGACGCAAAAAAGTCAAGCAGTTGCACACAAACGTTCGCCTCCTTTTGCGGTTATTTCCGAAAGTAAAGCACATAGAGATATGAGAGGTGCATCAATCGAAAGTGGAGCATGTTCCCTTCCAGAGGACACCACGATTGCAAGATCTGACCAATTTTCGATTTTTCAGAATCGCATGTACGAAGCCTTTTTTGAGCATAGCTAACCTTGGGTAATGGAGAAAATGGCAGATTTACGCAATAAGTCAAGCAGTTCCACACAAACCTTTTCCTCCTTTTGCGGTTATTTTGGAAAGTAAAGCACATACAGATATGAGGGGTGCATCAATCGAAAGTGGAGCATGTTTCCCTTTCAGATGACACCACGATTGCAAGATCTGGCCAATTTTTGATTTTTCAGATTGGCATATACGGAGCCTTCTTTGAGCATAGCTGACCTCGGGTAATGGAGAAAATGGCAGATTGACGCAAAAAAGTCAAGCAGTTGCACACAAACGTTCGCCTCCTTTTGCGGTTATTTCCGAAAGTAAAGCACATAGAGATATGAGAGGTGCATCAATCGAAAGAGGAGCATGTTCCCTTCCAGATGACACCACGATTGCAAGATCTGGCCAATTTTCGATTTTTCAGAATCGCATGTACGAAGCCTTTTTTCAGAATAGCTAACCTTGGGTAATGGAGAAAATGGCAAATTTACGCAATAAGTCAAGCAGTTGCACACAAACCTCTTCCTCCTTTTGCGGTTATTTTCGAAAGTAAAGCACATAGAGATATGAGAGGTGCATCAATCGAAAGAGGAGCATGTTCCCTTCCAGATGACACCACGATTGAGAGATCTGGCCAATTTTCGATTTTTCAGAATCGCATGTACGAAGCCTTCTTTGAGCGGAGCTGACCTCGGGTAATGGAGAAAATGGCAGATTGATGCAAAAAAGTCAAGCAGTTGCACACAAACGTTCGCCTCCTTTTGCGGTTATTTCCTAAAGTAAAGCACATAGAGATATGAGAGGTGCATCAATCAAAAGAGGAGCATGTTCCCTTCAAGATGACACCACGATTGCAAGATCTGGCCAATTTTCGATTTTTCAGAATCGCATGTACGAAGCCTTTTTTGAGCATAGCTAACCTCGGGTAATGGAGAAAATAGAAGATTTACGCAATAAGTCAAGCAGTTGCACACAAACCTTTTCCTCCTTTTGCGGTTATTTGGGAAAGTAAAGCACATAGAGATATGAGAGGTGCATCAATCGAAAGTGGAGCATGTTCCCTTCCAGATGACACCACGATTGAGAGATCTGTCCAATTTTTGATTTTTCAGGATCACATGTACGAAGCCTTCTTTGAGCGGAGCTGACCTCCGGTAATGGAGAAAATGGCAGATTGACGCAAAAAAGTCAAGCAGTTGCACACAAACGTTCGCCTCCTTTTGCGGTTATTCCCGAAAGTAAAGCACATGGAGATATGAAAGGTGCATCAATCGAAAGAGGAAAATGTTCCCTTCCAGATGACACCACAATTGCAAGATCTGGCCAATTTTTTAATTTTTCAGAATCGCATGTACGAAGCCTTTTTTGAGCGGAGCTGACCTCGGGTAATGGAGAAAATTGCAGATTTACGCAAAAAAGTCAAGCAGTTGCACACAAACGTTCGCCTCCTTTTGCGGTTATTTCCGAAAGTAAAGCACATAGAGATATGAGAGGTGCATCAATCGAAAGTGGAGCATGTTCCCTTCCAGAGGACAGCACGATTGCAAGATCTGACCAATTTCGATTTTTCAGAATCGCATGTACGAAGCCTTTTTTGAGCATAGCTAACCTTGGGTAATGGAGAAAATGGCAGAATTTACGCAATAAGTCAAGCAGTTGCACACAAACCTTTTCCTCCTTTTGCGTTATTTTGGAAAGTAAAGCACATACAGATATGAGGGGTGCATCAATCGAAAGTGGAGCATGTTCCCTTTCAGATGACACCACGATTACAAGATCTGGCCAATTTTTGATTTTTCAGATTGGCATATACGGAGCCTTCTTTGAGCGGAGCTGACCTCGGGTAATGGAAAAAATGGCAGATTGACGCAAAAAACTCAAGTAGTTGCACACAAACATTCGCCTACTTTTGCGGTTAATTCGAATGTAAAGCACATAGAGATATGAGAGGTGCATCAATCGAAAGAGGAGCATGTTCCCTTTCAGATGACACCACGATTGCAAGATCTGGCCAATTTTTAATTTTTCAGAATCGCATGTACGAAGCCTTTTTTGAGCGGAGCTGACCTCGGGTAATGGAGAAAATGGCAGATTTACGCAAAAAAGTCAAGCAGTTGCACACAAACGTTCGCCTCCTTTTGCGGTTATTTCCGAAAGTAAAGCACATAGAGATATGAGAGGTGCATCAATCGAAAGAGGAGCATGTTCCCTTCCAGATGACACCACGATTGCAAGATCTGGCCAATTTTCGATTTTTCAGAATCGCATGTACGAAGCCTTTTTTCAGAATAGCTAACCTCGGGTAATGGAGAAAATAGAAGATTTACGCAATAAGTCAAGCAGTTGCACACAAACCTTTTCCTCCTTTTGCAGTTATTTTGGAAAGTAAAGCACATAGAGATATGAGGGGTGCATCAATCGAAAGTGGAGCGTGTTCCCTTTCAGATGACACCACGATTGCAAGATCTGGCCAATTTTTGATTTTTCAGAATCGCATGTACGAAGCCTTTTTTAAGCGGAGCTGACCTCGGGTAATGGAAAAAATGGCAGATTTACGCAAAAAACTCGAGTAGTTGCACACAAACGTTCGCCTCCTTTTGCGGTTAATTCCGAATGTAAAGCACATAGAGATATGAGAGGTGCATCAATCGAAAGAGGAGCATGTTCCCTTCCAGATGACACCACGATTGCAAGATCTGGCCAATTTTCGATTTTTCAGAATCGCATGTACGAAGCCTTTTTTGAGCATGTAACCTTGGGTAATGGAGAAAATGGCAGATTTACGCAATAAGTCAAGCAGTTGCACACAAACCTTTTCCTCCTTTTGCGGTTATTTTGGAAAGTAAAGCACATAGAGATATGAGAGGTGCATCAATCGAAAGAGGAGCATGTTCCCTTCCAGATGACACCACGATTGCAAGATCTGGCCAATTTTCGATTTTTCAGAATCGCATGTACGAAGCCTTTTTTGAGCATAACTAACCTTGGGTAATGGAGAAAATGGCAGATTTACGCAATAAGTCAAGCAGTTGCACACAAACCTTTTCCTCCTTTTGCGGTTATTTTGGAAAGTAAAGCACATACAGATATGAGGGGTGCATCAATCGAAAGTGGAGCGTGTTCCCTTTCAGATGACACCACGATTGCAAGATCTGGCCAATTTTAGATTTTTCAGAATCGCATGTACGAAGCCTTCTTTGAGCGGAGCTGACCTCGGGTAATGGAGAAAATGGCAGATTGACGCAAAAAAGTCAAGCAGTTACACACAAACGTTCGCTTGCTTTAGCAGTTAATTCCGAAAGTAAAGCACATAAAGATATGAGAGGTGCATCAATCGAAAGAGGAGCATGTTCCCTTCCAGATGACACCACGATTGCAAGAACTGGAAAAATTTTTTATATTTCAGATTCGCATATACGAAGCCTTTTTTGAGCGGAGCTGACCTCGGGTAATGGAAAAAATGGCAGATTGACGCAAAAAAGTCAAGTAGTTGCACACAAACATTCGCCTGCTTTTGCGGTTATTTCCGAAAGTAAAGCACATAGAGATATGAGAGGTGCATCAATCGAAAGAGGAGCATGTTCCCTTCCAGATGACACCACGATTACAAGATCTGGCCAATTTTTGATTTTTCAGATTGGCATATACGGAGCCTTCTTTGAGCGGAGCTGACCTCGGGTAATGGAAAAAATGGCAGATTTACGCAATAAGTCAAGCAGTTGCACACAAACCTTTTCCTCCTTTTGCGGTTATTTTCGAAAGTAAAGCACATAAAGATATGAGAGATGCATCAATCGAAAGTGGAGCATGTTACCTTTCAGATGACACCACGATTGGAAGATCTGGCCAATTTTCGATTTTTCAGAATCGCATGTACGAAGCCTTTTTTGAGCATAGCTAACCTTGGGTAATGGAGAAAATGGCAGATTGACGCAAAAAGGTCAAGCAGTTGCACACAAACGTTCGCCTCCTTTTGAGGTTATTTCCGAAAGTAAAGCACGTAGAGATATGAGAGGTGCATCAATCGAAAGTGGGGCATGTTCTCTTTCAGATGACACCACGATTGCAAGATCTGGCCAATTTTTGATTTTTCAGAATCGCATGTACGAAGCCCTTTTTTGAGAGTTGCTGACTTAGGGTAATGGAGAAAATGGCAGATTGACGCAAAAAAGTCAAGCAGTTGCACACAAATGTTCGCCTCCTTTTGAGGTGCATCAATCGAAAGAGGAGCATGTTCCCTTTCAGATGACACCACGATTACAAGATCTGGCCAATTTTTTGATTTTTCAGATTGGCATATACGGAGCCTTCTTTGAGCGGGAGTTGACCTCGGGTAATGGAAAAAAATGGCAGATTTACGCAATAAGTCAAGCAGTTGCACACAAACCTTTTCCTCCTTTTGCGGTTATTTTCGAAAGTAAAGCACATACAGATATGAGGGGCGCCATCAATCGAAAGTGGAGCGTGTTCCCTTTCAGATGACACCAACGATTGCAAGATCTGGCCAATTTTAGGTTTTTCAGAATCGCATGTACGAAGCCTTTTTTGAGAGTTGCTGACCTCGGGTAATGGAGAAAATGGCAGATTTACGCAAAAAAGTCAAGCAGTTGCACACAAACGTTCGCTTGCTTTTGCAGTTAATTTCCGAATGTAAAGCACATAAAGATATGAGAGATGCATCAATCGAAAGTGGAGCATGTTACCTTTCAGATGACACCACGATTGGAAGATCTGGCCAATTTTCGATTTTTCAGAATCGCATGTACGAAGCCTTTTTTGAGCATAGCTAACCTTGGGTAATGGAGAAAATGGCAGATTGACGCAAAAAGGTCAAGCAGTTGCACACAAACGTTCGCCTCCTTTGAGGTTATTTCCGAAAGTAAAGCACATAGAGATATGAGAGGTGCATCAATCGAAAGAGGAGCATGTTCACTTCCAGATGACACCACGATTGCAAGATCTGGCCAATTTTTGATTTTTCAGAATCGCATGTACGAAGCCTTTTTGAGCGGAGCTGACCTCGGGTAATGGAGAAAATGGCAGATTGACGCAAAAAAGTCAAGCAGTTGCACACAAACGTTCGCCTCCTTTTGCGGTTATTTCCGAAAGTAAAGCACATAGAGATATGAGGGGTGCATCAATCGAAAGAGGAGCATGTTCCCTTCCAGATGACACCACGATTGCAAAAACTGGAGAAATTTTTAATTTTTCAGAATCCCATGTACGAAGCCTTTTTTGAGCGGAGCTGACCTCGGGTAATGGAAAAAATGGCATATTTACGCAAAAAAGTCAAGCAGTTGCACACAAACATTCGCCTGCTTTTGCGGTTAATTCCGAATGTAAAGCACATAGAGATATGAGAGGTGCATCAATCGAAAGTGGAGCATGTTCCCTTCCAGATGACACCACGATTGCAAGATCTGGTCAATTTTTGATTTTTCAGAATCGCATGTACGAAGCCTTTTTTGAGCGGAGCTGACTTCGGGTAATGGAGAAAATGGCAGATTTACGCAAAAAAGTCAAGCAGTTGCACACAAACGTTCGCCTCCTTTTGAGGTTATTTCCGAAAGTAAAGCACATAGAGATATGAGAGGTGCATCAATCGAAAGAGGAGCATGTTCACTTCCAGATGACACCACGATTGCAAGATCTGGCCAATTTTCGATTTTTCAGAATCGCATGTACGAAGCCTTTTTTGAGCGGAGCTGACCTCGGGTAATGGAGAAAATGGCAGATTGACGCAAAAAAGTCAAGCAGTTGCACACAAACGTTCGCCTCCTTTTGCGGTTATTTCCGAAAGTAAAGCACATAGAGATATGAGAGGTGCGTCAATCGAAAGAGGAGCATGATCCCTTTCAGATGACACCACGATTGCAAAAGCTGGAAAAATTTTCAATTTTGCAGAATCGCATGTACAAACCCTTCTTTGAGCGGAGCTGTCCTCGGGTAATGGAGAAAATGGCAGATTGACGCAAAAAAGTCAAGCAGTTGCACACAATTCTTCGCCTCCTTTTGCGGTTATTTCCGAAAGTAAAGCCATAGAGATATCAGAGGTGCATCAATCGAAAGAGGAGCATGTTCCCTTCCAGATGACACCACGATTGCAAGATCTGGCCAATTTTTGATTTTTCAGAATCGCATGTACGAAGCCTTTTTTGAGCGGAGCTGACCTCGGGTAATGGAGAAAATGGCAGATTGACGCAATAAGTCAAGCAGTTGCACACAAACGTTCGCCTCCTTTTGCGGTTATTTCCGAAAGTAAAGCACATACAGATATGAGAGGTGCATCAATCGAAAGAGGAGCATGTTCCCTTCCAGATGACACCACGATTACAAGATCTGGCCAATTTTTGATTTTTCAGATTGGCATATACGGAGCCTTCTTTGAGCGGTGCTGACCCTCGGGTAATGGAAAAAATGGCAGATTTACGCAATAAGTCAAGCAGTTGCACACAAACCTTTTCCTCCTTTTGCGGTTATTTTCGAAAGTAAAGCACATACAGATATGAGGGGCGCATCAATCGAAAGTGGAGCGTGTTCCCTTTCAGATGACACCACGATTGCAAGATCTGGCCAATTTTAGGTTTTTCAGAATCGCATGTACGAAGCCTTTTTTGAGAGTTGCTGACCTCGGGTAATGGAGAAAATGGCAGATTTACGCAAAAAAGCCAAGCAGTTGCACACAAACGTTCGCTTGCTTTTGCAGTTAATTCCGAATGTAAAGCACATAAAGATATGAGAGATGCATCAATCGAAAGTGGGAGCATGTTACCTTTCAGATGACACCACGATTGGAAGATCTGGCCAATTTTCGATTTTTCAGAATCGCATGTACGAAGCCTTTTTTGAGCATAGCTAACCTTGGGTAATGGAGAAAATGGCAGATTGACGCAAAAAGGTCAAGCAGTTGCACACAAACGTTCGCCTCCTTTTGAGGTTATTTCCGAAAGTAAAGCACGTAGAGATATGAGAGGTGCATCAATCGAAAGTGGGGCATGTTCTCTTTCAGATGACACCACGATTGCAAGATCTGGCCAATTTTTGATTTTTCAGAATCGCATGTACGAAGCCTTTTTTGAGAGTTGCTGACTTCGGGTAATGGAGAAAATGGCAGATTGACGCAAAAAAGTCAAGCAGTTGCACACAAATGTTCGCCTCCTTTTGAGGTGCATCAATCGAAAGAGGAGCATGTTCCCTTTCAGATGACACCCACGATTACAAGATCTGGCCAATTTTTGATTTTCAGATTGGGCATATACGGAGCCTTCTTTGAGCGGAGTTGACCTCGGGTAATGGAAAAAATGGCAGATTTACGCAATAAGTCAAGCAGTTGCACACAAAACCTTTTCCTCCTTTTGCGGTTATTTTCGAAAGTAAAGCACATACAGATATGAGGGGCGCATCAATCGAAAGTGGAGCGTGTTCCCTTTCAGATGACACCACGATTGCAAGATCTGGCCAATTTTAGGTTTTTCAGAATCGCATGCACGAAGCCTTTTTTTGAGAGTTGCTGACCTCGGGTAATGGAGAAAATGGCAGATTTACGCAAAAAAGTCAAGCAGTTGCACACAAACGTTCGCTTGCTTTTGCAGTTAATTCCGAATGTAAAGCACATAAAGATATGAGAGATGCATCAATCGAAAGTGGAGCATGTTACCTTTCAGATGACACCACGATTGGAAGATCTGGCCAATTTTCGATTTTTCAGAATCGCATGTACGAAGCCTTTTTTGAGCATAGCTAACCTTGGGTAATGGAGAAAATGGCAGATTGACGCAAAAAGGTCAAGCAGTTGCACACAAACGTTCGCCTCCTTTTGAGGTTATTTCCGAAAGTAAAGCACATAGAGATATGAGAGGTGCATCAATCGAAAGAAGAGCATGTTCACTTCCAGATGACACCACGATTGCAAGATCTGGCCAATTTTTGATTTTTCAGAATCGCATGTACGAAGCCTTCTTTGAGCGGAGCTGACCTCGGGTAATGGAGAAAATGGCAGATTGACGCAAAAAAGTCAAGCAGTTGCACACAAACGTTCGCCTCCTTTTGCGGTTATTTCCGAAAGTAAAGCACATAGAGATATGAGAGGTGCATCAATCGAAAGAGGAGCATGTTCCCTTCCAGATGACACCACGATTGCAAAAACTGGAAAAATTTTTAATTTTTCAGAAACGCATGTACGAAGCCTTTTTTGAGCGGAGCTGACCTCGGGTAATGGGAAAAATGGCAGATTTACGCAATAAGTCAAGCAGTTGCGCACAAACCTTTTCCTCCTTTTGCGGTTATTTTCGAAAGTAAAGCACATAGAGATATGAGAGGTGCATCAATCGAAAGTGGAGCACGTTCCCTTTCAGATGACACCACGATTGCAAGATCTGGCCAATTTTTGATTTTTCAGAATCGCATGTACGAAGCCTTTTTTGAGCGGAGCTGACTTCGGGTAATGGAGAAAATGGCCGATTCACGCTAAAAAGTCAAGCAGTTGCCACACAAACGTTCGCCTCCTTTTGCGGTTATTTCCGAAAGTAAAGCACATACAGATATGAGAGGTGCATCAATCGAAAGAGGAGCATGTTCCCTTCCAGATGACACCACGATTACAAGATCTGGCCAATTTTTGATTTTTCAGATTGGCATATACGGAGCCTTCTTTGAGCGGAGCTGACCTCGGGTAATGGAAAAAATGGCAGATTTACGCAATAAGTCAAGCAGTTGCACACAAACCTTTTCCTCCTTTTGCGGTTATTTTCGAAAGTAAAGCACATACAGATATGAGGGGCGCATCAATCGAAAGTGGAGCGTGTTCCCTTTCAGATGACACCACGATTGCAAGATCTGGCCAATTTTAGGTTTTTCAGAATCGCATGTACGAAGCCTTTTTTGAGAGTTGCTGACCTCGGGTAATGGAGAAAATGGCAGATTTACGCAAAAAAGCCAAGCAGTTGCACACAAACGTTCGCTTGCTTTTGCAGTTAATTCCGAATGTAAAGCACATAAAGATATGAGAGATGCATCAATCGAAAGTGGAGCATGTTACCTTTCAGATGACACCACGATTGGAAGATCTGGCCAATTTTCGATTTTTCAGAATCGCATGTACGAAGCCTTTTTTGAGCATAGCTAACCTTGGGTAATGGAGAAAATGGCAGATTGACGCAAAAAGGTCAAGCAGTTGCACACAAACGTTCGCCTCCTTTTGAGGTTATTTCCGAAAGTAAAGCACGTAGAGATATGAGAGGTGCATCAATCGAAAGTGGGGCATGTTCTCTTTCAGATGACACCACGATTGCAAGATCTGGCCAATTTTTGATTTTTCAGAATCGCATGTACGAAGCCTTTTTTGAGAGTTGCTGACTTCGGGTAATGGAGAAAATGGCAGATTGACGCAAAAAAGTCAAGCAGTTGCACACAAATGTTCGCCTCCTTTTGAGGTGCATCAATCGAAAGAGGAGCATGTTCCCTTTCAGATGACACCACGATTACAAGATCTGGCCAATTTTTGATTTTTCAGATTGGCATATACGGAGCCTTCTTTGAGCGGAGCTGACCTCGGGTAATGGAAAAAATGGCAGATTTACGCAATAAGTCAAGCAGTTGCACACAAACCTTTTCCTCCTTTTGCGGTTATTTTCGAAAGTAAAGCACATACAGATATGAGGGGCGCATCAATCGAAAGTGGAGCGTGTTCCCTTTCAGATGACACCACGATTGCAAGATCTGGCCAATTTTAGGTTTTTCAGAATCGCATGTACGAAGCCTTTTTTGAGAGTTGCTGACCTCGGGTAATGGAGAAAATGGCAGATTTACGCAAAAAAGTCAAGCAGTTGCACACAAACGTTCGCTTGCTTTTGCAGTTAATTCCGAATGTAAAGCACATAAAGATATGAGAGATGCATCAATCGAAAGTGGAGCATGTTACCTTTCAGATGACACCACGATTGGAAGATCTGGCCAATTTTCGATTTTTCAGAATCGCATGTACGAAGCCTTTTTTGAGCATAGCTAACCTTGGGTAATGGAGAAAATGGCAGATTGACGCAAAAAAGTCAAGCAGTTGCACACAAACGTTCGCCTCCTTTTGCGGTTATTTCCGAAAGTAAAGCACATAGAGATATGAGAGGTGCATCAATCGAAAGAGGAGCATGTTCCCTTCCAGATGACACCACGATTGCAAAAACTGGAAAAATTTTTAATTTTTCAGAATCGCATGTACGAAGCCTTTTTTGAGCGGAGCTGACCTCGGGTAATGGAAAAAATGGCAGATTGACGCAAAAAAGTCAAGTAGTTGCACACAAACATTCGCCTGCTTTTGCGGTTATTTCCGAAAGTAAAGCACATAGAGATATGAGAGGTGCATCAATCGAAAGAGGAGCATGTTCCCTTCCAGATGACACCACGATTGCAAGATCTGGTCAATTTTTGATTTTTCAGAATCGCATGTACGAAGCATTTTTTGAGCGGAGCTGACTTCGGGTAATGGAGAAAATGGGCCGATTCCGCAAAAAAGTCAAGCAGTTGCACACAAACGTTCGCCTCCTTTTGCGGTTATTTCCGAAAGTAAAGCACATAGAGATATGAGAGGTGCATCAATCGAAAGAGGAGCATGTTCCCTTCCAGATGACACCACGATTACAAGATCTGGCCAATTTTTGATTTTTCAGATTGGCATATACGGAGCCTTCTTTGAGCGGAGCTGACCTCGGGTAATGGAAAAAATGGCAGATTTACGCAATAAGTCAAGCAGTTGCACACAAAACCTTTTTCCTCCTTTTGCGGTTATTTTCGAAAGTAAAGCACATACAGATATGAGGGGGCGCATCATCGAAAGTGGAGCGGTGTTCCCTTTCAGATGACACCACGATTGCAAGATCTGGCCATTTTAGGTTTTTCAGAATCGCATGTACGAAGCCTTTTTTGAGAGTTGCTGACCTCGGGTAATGGAGAAAATGGCAGATTGACGCAAAAAAGTCAAGCAGTTGCACACAAACGTTCGCTTGCTTTTGCAGTTAATTCCGAATGTAAAGCACATAAAGATATGAGAGATGCATCAATCGAAAGTGGAGCATGTTACCTTTCAGATGACACCACGATTGGAAGATCTGGCCAATTTTTGATTTTTCAGAATCGCATGTACGAAGCCTTTTTTGAGCATAGCTAACCTTGGGTAATGGAGAAAATGGCAGATTGACGCAAAAAGGTCAAGCAGTTGCACACAAACGTTCGCCTCCTTTTGAGGTTATTTCCGAAAGTAAAGCACGTAGAGATATGAGAGGTGCATCAATCGAAAGTGGGGCATGTTCTCTTTCAGATGACACCACGATTGCAAGATCTGGCCAATTTTTGATTTTTCAGAATCGCATGTACGAAGCCTTTTTTGAGAGTTGCTGACCTCGGGTAATGGAGAAAATGGCAGATTGACGCAAAAAAGTCAAGCAGTTGCACACAAATGTTCGCCTCCTTTTGCGGTTATTTCCAAAAGTAAAGCACAAAGAGATATGAGAGGTGCATCAATCGAAAGAGGAGCATGTTCCCTTTCAGATGACACCACGATTGCAAGAACTGGAAAAATTTTTGATTATGGAGATTGGCATATACGGAGCATTCCTTGAGCGGTGCTGACCTCGGGAAATGGAGAAAATGGCAGATTTACGCAATAAGTCAAGCAGTTGCACACAAACGTTCGCCTCCTTTTGAGGTTATTTCCTAAAGTAAAGCACATAGAGATATGAGAGGTGCATCAATCGAAAGAGGAGCATGTTCACTTCCAGATGACACCACGATTGCAAGATCTGGCCAATTTTTGATTTTTCAGAATCGCATGTACGAAGCCTTCTTTGAGCGGAGCTGACCTCGGGTAATGGAGAAAATGGCAGATTGACGCAAAAAAGTCAAGCAGTTGCACACAAACGTTCGCCTCCTTTTGCGGTTATTTCCTAAAGTAAAGCACATAGAGATATGAGAGGTGCATCAATCAAAAGAGGAGCATGTTCCCTTCAAGATGACACCACGATTGCAAGATCTGGCCAATTTTCGATTTTTCAGAATCGCATGTACGAAGCCTTTTTTGAGCATAGCTAACCTCGGGTAATGGAGAAAATAGAAGATTTACGCAATAAGTCAAGCAGTTGCACACAAACCTTTTCCTCCTTTTGCAGTTATTTTGGAAAGTAAAGCACATAGAGATATGAGGGGTGCATCAATCGAAAGTGGAGCGTGTTCCCTTTCAGATGACACCACGATTGCAAGATCTGGCCAATTTTTGATTTTTCAGAATCGCATGTACGAAGCCTTTTTTAAGCGGAGCTGACCTCGGGTAATGGAAAAAATGGCAGATATACGCAAAAAACTCGAGTAGTTGCACACAAACGTTCGCCTACTTTTGCGGTTAATTCCGAATGTAAAGCACATAGAGATATGAGAGGTGCATCAATCGAAAGTGCAGCATGTTCCCTTCCAGATGACACCACGATTGCAAGATCTGGCCAATTTTCGATTTTTCAGAATCGCATGTACGAAGCCTTTTTTGAGCGGTGCTGACCTCGGGTAATGGAGAAAATGGCAGATTGACGCAAAAAAGTCAAGCAGTTGCACACAAACGTTCGCCTCCTTTTGCGGTTATTTCCTAAAGTAAAGCACATAGAGATATGAGAGGTGCATCAATCAAAAGAGGAGCATGTTCCCTTCAAGATGACACCACGATTGCAAGATCTGGCCAATTTTCGATTTTTCAGAATCGCATGTACGAAGCCTTTTTTTGAGCATAGCTAACCTCGGGTAATGGAGAAAATAGAAGATTGACGCAATAAGTCAAGCAGTTGCACACAAACCTTTTCCTCCTTTTGCAGTTATTTTGGAAAGTAAAGCACATAGAGATATGAGGGGTGCATCAATCGAAAGTGGAGCGTGTTCCCTTTCAGATGACACCACGATTGCAAGATCTGGCCAATTTTTGATTTTTCAGAATCGCATGCACGAAGCCTTTTTTGAGCGGAGCTGACCTCGGGTAATGGAGAAAATTGCAGATTTACGCAAAAAAGTCAAGCAGTTGCACACAAACGTTCGCCTCCTTTTGCGGTTATTTCCGAAAGTAAAGCACATAGAGATATGAGAGGTGCATCAATCGAAAGTGGAGCATGTTCCCTTTCAGATGACACCACGATTGCAAGATCTGGCCAATTTTTGATTTTTCAGAATCGCATGCACGAAGCCTTTTTTGAGCGGAGCTGACCTCGGGTAATGGAGAAAATTGCAGATTTACGCAAAAAAGTCAAGCAGTTGCACACAAACGTTCGCCTCCTTTTGCGGTTATTTCCGAAAGTAAAGCACATAGAGATATGAGAGGTGCATCAATCGAAAGTGGAGCATGTTCCCTTCCAGAGGACACCACGATTGCAAGATCTGACCAATTTTCGATTTTTCAGAATCGCATGTACGAAGCCTTTTTTGAGCATAGCTAACCTTGGGTAATGGAGAAAATGGCAGATTTACGCAATAAGTCAAGCAGTTGCACACAAACCTTTTCCTCCTTTTGCGGTTATTTTGGAAAGTAAAGCACATACAGATATGAGGGGTGCATCAATCGAAAGTGGAGCATGTTCCCCTTCAGATGACACCACGATTACAAGATCTGGCCAATTTTTGATTTTTCAGATTGGCATATACGGAGCCTTCTTTGAGCGGAGCTGACCTCGGGTAATGGGAAAAAATGGCAGATTGACGCAAAAAACTCAAGTAGTTGCACACAAACATTCGCCTACTTTTGCGGTTAATTCCGAATGTAAAGCACATAGAGATATGAGAGGTGCATCAATCGAAAGAGGAGCATGTTCCCTTTCAGATGACACCACGATTGCAAGATCTGGCCAATTTTCGATTTTTCAGAATCGCATGTACGAAGCCTTCTTTGAGAGGAGCTGACCTCGGGTAATGGAGAAAATGGCAGATTTACGCAAAAAAAGTCAAGCAGTTGCACACAAACATTCGCCTCCTTTTGAGGTTATTTCCAAAGTAAAGCACATAAAGATATGAGAGGTGCATCAATCGAAAGTGGAGCATGTTCCCTTCCAGATGACACCACGATTGCAAGATCTGGCCAATTTTCGATTTTTCAGAATCGCATGTACGAAGCCTTTTTTGAGCATAGCTAACCTCGGGTAATGGAGAAAATAGAAGATTTACGCAATAAGTCAAGCCGTTGCACACAAACCTCTTCCTCCTTTTGCGGTTATTTGGGAAAGTAAAGCACAAAGAGATATGAGAGGTGCATCAATCGAAAGTGGAGCATGTTCCCTTCCAGATGACACCACGATTGAGAGATCTGGCCAATTTTTGATTTTTCAGGATCACATGTACGAAGCCTTCTTTGAGCGGAGCTGACCTCGGGTAATGGAGAAAATGGCAGATTGACGCAAAAAAGTCAAGCAGTTGCACACAAACGTTCGCCTCCTTTTGCGGTTATTTCCTAAAGTAAAGCACATAGAGATATGAGAGGTGCATCAATCAAAAGAGGAGCATGTTCCCTTCAAGATGACACCACGATTGCAAGATCTGGCCAATTTTCGATTTTTCAGAATCGCATGTACGAAGCCTTTTTTGAGCATAGCTAACCTCGGGTAATGGAGAAAATAGAAGATTTACGCAATAAGTCAAGCAGTTGCACACAAACCTCTTCCTCCTTTTGCGGTTATTTGGGAAAGTAAAGCACATAGAGAGGTGCATCAATCGAAAGTGGAGCATGTTCCCTTCCAGATGACACCACGATTGAGAGATCTGGCCAATTTTTGATTTTTCAGGATCACATGTACGAAGCCTTCTTTGAGCGGAGCTGACCTCCGGTAATGGAGAAAATGGCAGATTGACGCAAAAAAGTCAAGCAGTTGCACACAAACGTTAGCCTCCTTTTGCGGTTATTTCCGAAAGTAAAGCACATAGAGATATGAGAGGTGCATCAATCGAAAGAGGAGCATGTTCCCTTCCAGATGACACCACGATTGCAAAAACTGGAAAAATTTTTGATTTTTCAGAATCGCATGGACGAAGCCCTTTTTTGAGCGGAGCTGACCTCGGGAAATGGAAAAAATGGCAGATTGACGCAAAAAAGTCAAGCAGTTGCACACAAACATTCGCCTGCTTTTGCAGTTAATTCCGAATGTAAAGCACATAGAGATATGAGGGGTGCATCAATTGAAAGAGAAGCGTGTTCCCTTTCAGATGACACCACGATTGCAAGATCTGGCCAATTTTAGGTTTTTCAGAATCGCATGTACGAAGCCTTTTTTGAGCGGAGCTGACCTCGGGTAATCGAGAAAATGGCAGATTTACGCAAAAAAGTCAAGCAGTTGCACACAAACGTTCGCTTGCTTTAGCAGTTAATTCCGAAAGTAAAGCACATAAAGATATGAGAGGTGCATCAATCGAAAGAGGAGCATGTTCCCTTCCAGATGACACCACGATTGCAAGAACTGGAAAAATTTTTTATATTTCAGATTCGCATATACGGAGCCTTCTTTGAGCGGTGCTGACCTCGGGTAATAGAGAAAATTTACGCAATAAGTCAAGCAGTTGCACACAAACCTCTTCCTCCTTTTCCGGTTATTTTCGAAAGTAAAGCACATAGAGATATGAGAGGTGCATCAATCGAAAGAGGAGCATGTTCCCTTCCAGATGACACCACGATTGAGAGATCTGGCCAATTTTCGATTTTTCAGAATCGCATGTACGAAGCCTTCTTTGAGCGGAGCTGACCTCGGGTAATGGAGAAAATGGCAGATTGACGCAAAAAAGTCAAGCAGTTGCACACAAACGTTCGCCTCCTTTTGCGGTTATTTCCTAAAGTAAAGCACATAGAGATATGAGAGGTGCATCAATCAAAAGAGGAGCATGTTCCCTTCAAGATGACACCCACGATTGCAAGATCTGGCCAATTTTCGATTTTTCAGAATCGCATGTACGAAGCCTTTTTTGAGCATAGCTAACCTCGGGTAATGGAGAAAATAGAAGATTTACGCAATAAGTCAAGCAGTTGCACACAAACCTTTTCCTCCTTTTGCAGTTATTTTGGAAAGTAAAGCACATAGAGATATGAGGGGTGCATCAATCGCAAGTGGAGCATGTTCCCTTCCAGATGACACCACGATTGCAAGATCTGGCCAATTTTTGATTTTTCAGGATCACATGTACGAAGCCTTCTTTGAGCGGAGCTGACCTCGGGTAATGGAGAAAATGGCAGATTGACGCAAAAAAGTCAAGCAGTTGCACACAAACGTTCGCCTCCTTTTGCGGTTATTTCCTAAAGTAAAGCACATAGAGATATGAGAGGTGCATCAATCAAAAGAGGAGCATGTTCCCTTCAAGATGACACCACGATTGCAAGATCTGGCCAATTTTCGATTTTTCAGAATCGCATGTACGAAGCCTTTTTTGAGCATAGCTAACCTCGGGTAATGGAGAAAATAGAAGATTTACGCAATAAGTCAAGCAGTTGCACACAAACCTCTTCCTCCTTTTGCGGTTATTTGGGAAAGTAAAGCACATAGAGAGGTGCATCAATCGAAAGTGGAGCATGTTCCCTTCCAGATGACACCACGATTGAGAGATCTGGCCAATTTTTGATTTTTCAGAATCGCATGTACGAAACCTTTTTTGAGAGTAGCTGACCTTGGGTAACTGAGAAAATGGCAGATTGACGCAAAAAAGTCAAGCAGTTGCACACAAACGTTCGCCTCCATTTGCGGTTATTTCGGAAAGTAAAGCACATAGAAATAGGAAAGGTGCATCAATGGAAAGAGGGTCTTGTTCCTTTCCAGATGACACCACGATTACAAGAACTGGAAAAATTTTTGATTTTTCAGAATCGCATGTACGAAGCCTTTTTTGAGCGGAGCTGACCTCGGGTAATGGAAAAAATGGCAGATTTACGCAAAAAAGTCAAGCAGTTGCACACAAACATTCGCCTGCTTTTGCGGTTAATTCCGAATGTAAAGCACATAGAGATATGAGGGGTGCATCAATCGAAAGAGAAGCGTGTTCCCTTTCAGATGACACCATGATTGCAAGATCTGGCCAATTTTCGATTTTTCAGAATCGCATGTACGAAGCCTTCTTTGAGCGGAGCTGACCTCGGGTAATGGAGAAAATGGCAGATTTACGCAAAAAAGTCAAGCAGTTGCACACAAAGGTTCGCTTGCTTTAGCAGTTAATTCCGAAAGTAAAGCACATAAAGATATGAGAGGTGCATCAATCGAAAGAGGAGCATGTTTCCCTTCCAGATGACACCACGATTGCAAGAACTGGAAAAATTTTTTATATTTCAGATTCGCATATACGGAGCCTTCTTTGAGCGGTGCTGACCTCGGGTAATAGAGAAAATTTACGCAATAAGTCAAGCAGTTGCACACAAACCTCTTCCTCCTTTTCCGGTTATTTTCGAAAGTAAAGCACATAGAGATATGAGAGGTGCATCAATCGAAAGAGGAGCATGTTCCCTTCCAGATGACACCACGATTGAGAGATCTGGCCAATTTTCGATTTTTCAGAATCGCATGTACGAAGCCTTCTTTGAGCGGAGCTGACCTCGGGGAATGGAGAAAAAGTCAGATTGACGCAAAAAAGTCAAGCAGTTGCACACAAACGTTCGCCTCCTTTTGCGGTTATTTCCTAAAGTAAAGCACATAGAGATATGAGAGGTGCATCAATCAAAAGAGGAGCATGTTCCCTTCAAGATGACACCACGATTGCAAGATCTGGCCAATTTTCGATTTTTCAGAATCGCATGTACGAAGCCTTTTTTGAGCATAGCTAACCTCGGGTAATGGAGAAAATAGAAGATTTACGCAATAAGTCAAGCAGTTGCACACAAACCTTTTCCTCCTTTTGCAGTTATTTTGGAAAGTAAAGCACATAGAGATATGAGGGGTGCATCAATCGCAAGTGGAGCGTGTTCCCTTTCAGATGACACCACGATTGCAAGATCTGGCCAATTTTTGATTTTTCAGAATCGCATGTACGAAGCCTTTTTTGAGCGGAGCTGACCTCGGGTAATGGAGAAAATGGCAGATTGACGCAAAAAAGTCAAGCAGTTGCACACAAACGTTCGCCTCCTTTTGCGGTTATTTCCGAAAGTAAAGCACATACAGATATGAGAGGTGCATCAATCGAAAGAGGAGCATGTTCCCTTCCAGATGACACCACGATTGCAAGATCTGGCCAATTTTCGATTTTTCAGATTGGCATATACGGAGCCTTCTTTGAGCGGTGCTGACCTCGGGTAATGGAGAAAATGGCAGATTTACGCAATAAGTCAAGCAGTTGCACACAAACATTTTCCTCCTTTTGCGGTTATTTTCGAAAGTAAAGCACATACAGATATGAGGGGCGCATCAATCGAAAGTGGAGCGTGTTCCCTTTCAGATGACACCACGATTGCAAGATCTGGCCAATTTTAGGTTTTTCAGAATCGCATGTACGAAGCCTTTTTTGAGAGTTGCTGACCTCGGGTAATGGAGAAAATGGCAGATTGACGCAAAAAAGTCAAGCAGTTGCACACAAACGTTCGCTTGCTTTTGCAGTTAATTCCGAATGTAAAGCACATAAAGATATGAGAGATGCATCAATCGAAAGTGGAGCATGTTACCTTTCAGATGACACCACGATTGGAAGATCTGGCCAATTTTCGATTTTTCAGAATCGCATGTACGAAGCCTTTTTGAGCGGTGCTGACCTCGGGTAATGGAGAAAATGGCAGATTTGCGCAATAAGTCAAGCAGTTGCACACAAACGTTCGCCTCCTTTTGAGGGTTATTTCCTAAAGTAGGGCACATAGAGATATAAGGGGTGCATCAATCGAAAGAGGAGCATGTTCCCTTCCAGATGACACCACGATTGCAAGATCTGGCCAATTTTTGATTTTTCAGAATCGCATGTACGAAGCTTTTTTTAAGCGGAGCTGACCTCGGGCAATGGAGGAAAATGGGCAGATTGACGCAAAAAAGTCAAGTAGTTGCACACAAACGTTCGCCTCCTTTTGCGGTTTATTTCCTAAAGTAAAGCACATAGAGATATGAGAGGTGCATCAATCAAAAGAGGAGCATGTTCCCTTCAAGATGACACCACGATTGCAAGATCTGGCCAATTTTCGATTTTTAAGAATCGCATGTACGAAGCCTTTTTTGAGCACAGCTAACCTCGGGTAATGGAGGAAAATAGAAGATTTACGCAATAAGTCAAGCAGTTTGCACACAAACCTTTTCCTCCTTTTGCAGTTATTTTGGAAAGTAAAGCACATAAAGATATGTGAGATGCATCAATCGAAAGTGGAGCATGTTACCTTTCAGATGACACCACGATTGGAAGATCTGGCCAATTTTCGATTTTTCAGAATCGCATGTACGAAGCCTTTTTTTGAGCATAGCTAACCTTGGGTAATGGAGAAAATGGCAGATTGACGCAAAAAGGTCAAGCAGTTGCACACAAACGTTCGCCTCCTTTTGAGGTTATTTCCGAAAGTAAAGCACATTGAGATATGAGAGGTGCATCAATGGAAAGTGGGGCATGTTCTCTTTCAGATGACACCACGATTGCAAGATCTGGCCAATTTTCGATTTTTCAGAATCGCATGTACGAAGCCTTTTTTGAGAGTTGCTGACCTCGGGTAATGGAGAAAAATGGCAGATTGACGCAAAAAAGTCAAGTAGTTGCACACAAATGGTTTGCCTCCTTTTGTGGTTATTTCCCGAAAGTAAAGCACCATAGAGATATGAGAGGTGCATCAATCGAAAGAGGAGCATGTTCCCTTTCAGATGACACCACGATTGCAAGAACTGGAAAAATTTTTGATTATGGAGATTAGCTTATACGGAGCATTCCTTGAGCGGTGCTGACCTCGGGAAATGGAGAAAATGGCAGATTTACGCAATAAGTCAAGCAGTTGCACACAAACGTTCGCCTCCTTTTGAGGTTATTTCCGAAAGTAAAGCACATAGAGATATGAGAGGTGCATCAATCGAAAGAGGAGCATGTTCACTTCCAGATGACACCACGATTGCAAGATCTGGCCAATTTTTGATTTTTCAGAATCGCATGTACGAAGCCTTCTTTGAGCGGAGCTGACCTCGGGTAATGGAGAAAATGGCAGATTGACGCAAAAAAGTCAAGCAGTTGCACACAAACGTTCGCCTCCTTTTGCGGGTATTTCCTAAAGTAAAGCACATAGAGATATGAGAGGTGCATCAATCAAAAGAGGAGCATGTTCCCTTCAAGATGACACCACGATTGCAAGATCTGGCCCAATTTTCGATTTTTCAGAATCGCATGTACGAAGCTTTTTTTGAGCATAGCTATCCTAGGGTAATGGAGAAAATACAAGATTTACGCAATAAGACAAGCAGTTCCACACAAATCTTTTCCTCCTTTTGCAGTTATTTTGGAAAGTAAAGCACATAGAGATATGAGGGGTGCATCAATCGAAAGTGGAGCGTGTTCCCTTTCAGATGACACCACGATTGCAGATCGTGGCCAATTTTTGATTTTTCAGAATCGCATGTACGAAGCCTTTTTTAAGCGGAGCTGACCTCGGGGTAATGGAAAAAATGGCAGATTTACGCAAAAAACTCGAGTAGTTGCACACAAACGTTCGCCTACTTTTGCGGTTAATTCCGAATGTAAAGCACATAGAGATATGAGAGGTGCATCAATCGAAAGAGGAGCATGTTCCCTTCCAGATGACACCACGATTGCAAGATCTGGCCAATTTTTGATTTTTCAGAATCGCATGTACGAAGCCTTTTTTGAGCGGTGCTGACCTCGGGTAATGGAGAAAATGGCAGATTTACGCAATAAGTCAAGCAGTTGCACACAAACGTTCGCCTCCTTTTGCGGTTATTTCCGAAAGTAAAGCACATAGAGATATGAGAGGTGCATCAATCGAAAGTGGAGCATGTTCCCTTCCAGATGACACCACGATTGCAAGATCTGGCCAATTTTCGATTTTTCAGAATCGCATGTACGAAGCCCTTTTTTGAGCGGTGCTGACCTCGGGTAATGGAGAAAATGGCAGATTTACGCAATAAGTCAAGCAGTTGCACACAAACGTTTGCCTCGTTTTGCAGTTATTTTGGAAAGTAAAGCACATAGAGATATGAGGGGTGCATCAAACGAAAGAGGAGCATGTTCTCTTTCAGATGACACCACGATTGCAAGATCTGGCCAATTTTGATTTTTCAGAATCGCATGTACAAAGCCTTTTTTGAGCGGAGCTGACCTCGGGTAATGGAAAAAATGGCAGATTTACGCAAAAAAGTCAAGCAGTTGCACACAAACGTTCGCCTCCTTTTGCGGTTAATTCCAAATGTAAAGCACATAGAGATATGAGAGGTGCATCAATCGAAAGAGGAGTATGTTCCCTTTCAGATGACAGAACGATTGCAAGATCTGGCCAATTTTCGATTTTTCAGAATCGCATGTACGAAGCCTTTTTTGAGCATAGCTAACCTTGGGTAATGGAGAAAAAGGCAGATTTACGCAATAAGTCAAGCAGTTGCACACAAACCTTTTCCTCCTTTTGCGGTTATTTTGGAAAGTAAAGCACATACAGATATGAGGGGTGCATCAATCGAAAGTGGAGCATGTTCCCCTTCAGATGACACCACGATTACAAGATCTGGCCAATTTTTGATTTTTCAGATTGGCATATACGGAGCCTTCTTTGAGCGGAGCTGACCTCGGGTAATGGAAAAAATGGCAGATTGACGCAAAAAACTCAAGTAGTTGCACACAAACATTCGCCTACTTTTGCGGTTAATTCCGAATGTAAAGCACATAGAGATATGAGAGGTGCATCAATCGAAAGAGGAGCATGTTCCCTTTCAGATGACACCACGATTGCAAGATCTGGCCAATTTTTAATATTTCAGAATCGCATGTACGAAGCCTTTTTTGAGCGGAGCTGACCTCGGGTAATGGAGAAAATGGCAGATTTACGCAAAAAAGTCAAGCAGTTGCACACAAACGTTCGCCTCCTTTTGCGGTTATTTCCGAAAGTAAAGCACATAGAGATATGAGAGGTGCATCAATCGAAAGAGGAGCACGTTCCCTTCCAGATGACACCACGATTGCAAGATCTGGCCAATTTTCGATTTTTCAGAATCGCATGTACGAAGCCTTTTTTCAGAATAGCTAACCTTGGGTAATGGAGAAAATGGCAAATTTACGCAATAAGTCAAGCAGTTGCACACAAACCTCTTCCTGCTTTTGCGGTTATTTTCGAAAGTAAAGCACATAGAGATATGAGAGGTGCATCAATCGAAAGAGGAGCATGTTCCCTTCCAGATGACACCACGATTGAGAGATCTGGCCAATTTTCGATTTTTCAGAATCGCATGTACGAAGCCTTCTTTGAGCGGAGCTGACCTCGGGTAATGGAGAAAATGGCAGATTGACGCAAAAAAAGTCAAGCAGTTGCACACAAACGTTCGCCTCCTTTTGCGGTTATTTCCTAAAGTAAAGCACATAGAGATATGAGAGGTGCATCAATCAAAAGAGGAGCATGTTCCCTTCAAGATGACACCACGATTGCAAGATCTGGCCAATTTTCGATTTTTCAGAATCGCATGTACGAGCCTTTTTTGAGCATAGCTAACCTCGGGTAATGGAGAAAATAGAAGATTTACGCAATAAGTCAAGCCGTTGCACACAAACCTCTTCCTCCTTTTGCGGTTATTTGGGGAAAGTAAAGCACAAAGAGATATGAGAGGTGCATCAATCGAAAGTGGAGCATGTTCCCCTTCCAGATGACACCACGATTGAGAGATCTGGCCAATTTTTGATTTTGTCAGGATCACATGTACGAAGCCTTCTTTGAGCGGAGCTGACCTCGGGTAATGGAGAAAATGGCAGATTGACGCAAAAAAGTCAAGCAGTTGCACACAAACGTTCGCCTCCTTTTGCGGTTATTTCCTAAAGTAAAGCACATAGAGATATGAGAGGTGCATCAATCCAAAGAGGAGCATGTTCCCTTCAAGATGACACCACGATTGCAAGATCTGGCCAATTTTCGATTTTTCAGAATCGCTTGTACGAAGCCTTTTTTGACCATAGCTAACCTCGGGTAATGGAGGAAAATAGAAGATTTACGCAATAAGTCAAGCAGTTGCACACAAACCTCTTCCTCCTTTTGCGGTATTTGGGGAAAGTAAAGCACATAGAGATATGAGAGGGTGCATCAATCGAAAGTGGAGCATGTTCCCTTCCAGATGACACCACGATTGAGAGATCTGGCCAATTTTTGATTTTTCAGGATCACATGTACGAAGCCTTCTTTGAGCGGAGCTGACCTCCGGTAATGGAGAAAATGGCAGATTGACGAAAAAAAGTCAAGCAGTTGCACACAAACGTTCGCTTGCTTTTGCAGTTAATCCGAAAGTAAAGCACATAGAGATATGAGAGGTGCATCAATCGAAAGTGGGGCATGTTCTCTTTCAGATGACACCACGATTACAAGATCTGGCCAATTTTTGATTTTTCAGAATCGCATGTACGGAGCCTTTTTTGAGAGTTGCTGACCTCGGGTAATGGAGAAAATGGCAGATTTACGCAAAAAAGTCAAGCAGTTGCACACAAACGTTCGCCTCCTTTTCAGGTTATTTCCGAATGTAAAGCACATAGAGATATGAGAGCTGCATCAATCGAAAGAGGAGCATGTTCCCTTTCAGATGACACCACGATTGCAAGATCTGGCCAATTTTTGATTTTTCAGAATCGCATGTACGAAGCCTTTTTTGAGCGGAGCTGACCTCGGGTAATGGAGAAAATGGGAGATTGACGCAAAAAAGTCAAGCAGTTGCACACAAACGTTGGCCTCCTTTTGTCGTTATTTCCGAAAGTAAAGCACATAGAGATATGAGAGTTGCATCAATAGAAAGAGGAGCATGTTCCCTTCCAGATGACACCACGATTGCAAAACTGGAAAAATTTTTGATTTTTCAGATTGGCATGTACGAAGCCTTTTTTGAGCGGAGCTGACCTCGGGTAATGGAGAAAATGGCAGATTGACGCAAAAAAGTCAAGCAGTTGCACACAAACGTTCGCCTCCTTTTGCGGTTATTTCCGAAAGTAAAGCACATAGAGATATGAGGGGTGCATTAATCGAAAGAGGAGCATGTTCCCTTCCAGATGACACCACGATTGCAAGATCTGGCCAATTTTTGATTTTTCAGAATCGCTTGTACGAAGCCTTTTTTGAGCGGAGCTGACCTCGGGTAATGGAGAAAATGGCAGATTGACGCAAAAAAGTCAAGCAGTTGCACACAAACGTTCGCCTCCTTTTGCGGTTATTTCCGAAAGTAAAGCACATAGAGATATGAGAGGTGCATCAATCGAAAGAGGAGCATGTTCCCTTCCAGATGACACCACGATTACAAGATCTGGCCAATTTTTGATTTTTCAGATTGGCATATACGGAGCCTTCTTTGAGCGGAGCTGACCTCGGGTAATGGAAAAAATGGCAGATTTACGCAATAAGTCAAGCAGTTGCACACAAACCTTTTCCTCCTTTTGCGGTTATTTTCGAAAGTAAAGCACATACAGATATGAGGGGCGGCATCAATCGAAAGTGGAGCGTGTTCCCTTTCAGATGACACCACGATTGCAAGATCTCGCCAATTTTAGGTTTTTCAGAATCGCATGTACGAAGCCTTTTTTGAGAGTTGCTGACCTCGGGTAATGGAGAAAATGGCAGATTGACGCAAAAAAGTCAAGCAGTTGCACACAAACGTTCGCTTGCTTTTGCAGTTAATTCCGAATGTACAAGCACAAAAGATCTGAGAGATGCATCAATCGAAAGTGGAGCATGTTACCTTTCAGATGACACCACGATTGGAAGATCTGGCCAATTTTTGATTTTTCAGAAACGCATGTACGAAGCCTTTTTTGAGCATAGCTTTGGGTTTGGAGTTTGA